>NC_059286.1:12656139-12658639 GCF_017591435.1 Portunus trituberculatus
GATTACTAATTGTGTGTGTGTGTGTGTGTGTGTGTGTGTGTGTGTGTGTGTGTGCTTTGGCTTGTTTATCGATTTGTGTGTGTGTGTGTGTGTGTGTGTGTGTGTGTGTGTGTGTGTGTGTGTGTGTGTGTGTGTGTGTGTGTACTCGCGTGCATGGATCTGTGTGGGTGAGTCAGTAGGTGGCAGTGTTACCAAGTGAGTCTGTCTTCCTGTGCTGTGTTACCATGACAGTTGCTGGGTGAGTCAGTGTTACCATGTCCGCGTGTGTTGTGGCTATGTTGGTAACACTGCATCGGGAACAGTGGCAGTGTAAGCGTTCTATTGTGTTCTGTGTCCCAAGAGTGAGTTGTTTCCAATTAACCCTTTCAGTACCATGACGCGTTTCCATATTCATTCTGCTTACTATTTGGTGATTTTATACAGCTTCAGAAACTCATGTGGGGATTAGAATACTGAAGACTGTGGCCATTAATCTTCTGACCTCCACACACTCTTCCTAATGTCAATAAAATGTTCTAATTGTACACAAATCTCAAGGCAAAAACGTGTCTCAGTACAGAAGGGGAAGTAAGGAACATGTATTTCTATTGTCACATGAAAGCTCTATTATTATACTGTACTTCTTTTTAACCCCTTCAGTACTGAGACGCATTTTTACCTTGAGTTTTAGATGTGATTAGACGATTTTATTGACATTACGAAGGGTCTGTGGAGGTAAAAAGATTAATGGCCAAAGTCTTCGCTATTTTAATCACCACATAAGTTTCTGAAGCTGTATAAAATCACTAAATGGTAAGCAGATATATGAAAATGTGTCCTGATACTGAAGAGATTAATAGTGTAGGAATCCTGTTAATTTGTCACTTGAACCATAAAAAGAACTGCACCTAAAAACCAGCGTCATTTCAACTATATAGCCTTCTGAAGGTAACGGCGGTGCAGCTGAAATGTTACAGAATATGATTAATGGCCAGTCTTCACAATTATAATCGCCATATAAGTGTCTGAAGTTGTATACAATCACTATGTAGTATGCAGAATAGATATAAAAACGCGTCATGGTACTGAAGAGGTTAATGGTCAGACCTGGAAAAAAATTGTTTATAAATGATTTTCAAAACTATGGAGTCTTAAATGAAAATACAAGAAAATGTTGGCAATAGAAAGTTTATGTTGGTCAATAATGTGTAAGTTTCTTTTTTAGTTTTCAAAGTTTGTTTAAAAGTTAAAAATGTTTCAAGTTAAGGATTTTCAGGGAATTTTGTGGGGTTACATGCAAGATTTTAAGGAATTTGTGATTTTATATCATTCCAAGTGAAGTTGGTGGACAAATCTCAGGCTGCCCAGGAATACTTTACCTCTCTAACGTCTTCAATACAAGTTTCCCTCTAACATACTTGTGGTGGAAACGTTGGAGAGGCAAAGTATTCCTGGGTCAACCTGAGATTGTCTACCACCTTCACTGCTCAACTGTCCATATAAGTGTATCAGCAAGCCCAGTATAGTTTGTGAGGTGTAACACAGGAGGCGTTCATACACTCTCTAAAGCAAGAGTTAACTGGTACTCTGGCAAACTCTGGAAGTCCCTCCCTACCTGCTTCTGTATTTCCAACCTCCAATAACTTGACTTCATTTAAGAGGGAGGTTTTAAGACATTTATCCCTTTCTTTTGGATAACTCTAACGGACTTTGAAGGGGACTGACAACTAAACAGGGCCTTTTTTTTTTTTTACTCTTTATGTTCCCCTTGGCCAGCTTTCCCCTCTTACATAAACAAAAGGCCAGCACCATCTAGCGGCGAGGCGAGGCGCGACACAGGAATTCAGAAACATTTCCCTCTCTCACGGCGACCAATTTGAAGGGCCACAGAAACAATTAACCGAGGTCTAAAGAGAATTTGTCCTGTTGGTAATGCAGAAACCTTGTTAACGTGGCACTAGAAATACAGAAACACACTTAAAAATCCGTATCACTTTCTAGACAACCTTGGTACAGTGGAACCATGCGTGCTTTGGGACCTGAGGGGTCTCCAAGCGCACGGGTTAGAATCTTGTCCACGGTCCGAGTGTAGGTTGGGCTTCCTCACTCGGGGCAACGGTTTCCTAGCGGGTGGGCTTTGAGATACGAGGTACCCCAAAAAGTATCCCCTTTAGCCCATAAATTCCCATAAAAAGCCCACATGGTATAAAAAAAAAATATGTACAGCCCTTTGAAAATAGTAGAGGTGAGACGCAGGAGTGTTTCAAAATATAGTACAGCGCGGGGAGCCGAGACAACAACACAGAGCCGAAACAGCGCCGCGAGGGACGAGTCGATGGAACACACGCTGAGATATGAAGCAATTCCAGTCAAGATTCCTAGTACTGGGAATGTGCTCAGTGATATGAGGGAAGAGAGCAGGTTTATTGAAGTGTGTGTGTGTGTGTGTGTGTGTGTGTGTGTGTGTGTGTGTGTGTGTGTGTGTGTGTGTGTGTGTGTGTGTGTGTGTGTGTGTGTGTGT
>NC_059286.1:12663639-12673639 GCF_017591435.1 Portunus trituberculatus
TAACCTCTTCAGTACTATGACACGTTTTCATATTCATTCTGCTTACTATTTAGTGATTTTATACACCTTCAGAAACTTATGTGGGGATTAGGATTATGAAGACTCTGGCCATCAATCTTCTAACCCTTTCTAATGTAAATAAAATCGTCTAATCATACCAAAACTAGTGATAAAAATGCGTCCCAGTGTTGAAGGGGTTAAAGCTAATAGAAACATACTAACATGATACATAACCTACAACCTGACAGACGAATATAAAAGGAACAACATCACTAGACACAAAACATGAACTGTCGTAACTGCAACCGTAACATAACCACAACAACAACACACACACACACACACACACACACACAACAAACAAACAGATAATCACTCACAAACCATCACACACAGCACGTCACTCTCCCTCCAGTCACGTCATTAGTGGGAACGTGAGTCATGACAAACAGAAGGTAGTGACTCAGTGTGGCTCGTGACATGACGTGGTGTGAATCCTGCTACACTTCCTCACCTTGAAATGCAACCCACGCACCAGCACACTCTTGTTGCATTGCTCTCTCTCTCTGTGTGTGTGTGTGTGTGTGTGTGTGTGTGTGTGTGTGTGTGTGTGTGTGTGTGTGTGTGTGTGTGTGTGTGTGTGTGTGTGTGTGTGTGTGTATGTAGACGCCACACATGCAGCTGCACATATAGCAGTCAATTTTTGTATTAGTGTGTGTTAGACTGTATGTTTGTGTGTATGTGTGTGTTTCTGTGTATCCATGTGTAGTTTCTCTCTCTCTCTCTCTCTCTCTCTCTCTCTCTCTCTCTCTCTCTCTCTCTCTCTCTCTCTCTCTCAAAGACGAGTAACAAAACAAACACACACAATGAACTAAATCAAAACAAAACAAAGAAAACAAAAGAGAAACACGAATAGAGGAATAAACAAAGACACACACAAAGAAGATGATAGCAGAAGATAAAGGAAGGAAGGAAGAAGCAAGGAACGGAAGGATAATGAGAGGCAAGCGGCAAAAATTGATGATAAGCGCAACGTAGAATTAGAAGAGAGGAGAAGAAGGAGGAAGAAAGGAAGAAAGGATGAAAGGAAGGAAGAATGAGTAAGGAGGTGGAGGAGGAGGAGGAGGAGGAGGAGGAGGAGGAGGAGGAGGAGGAGGAGGAAAAGAAACTTTGCTTGTGTGTGTGTGTGTGTGTGTGTGTGTGTGTGTGTGTGTGTGTGTGTGTGTGTGTGTGTGTGTGTGTGTGTTAAGAGAGCGTGGCTAAGAATGAACAAAATATGCCCTTTTTTATGGATAGTTTTACACACACACACACACACACACACACACACACACACACACACACACACACACACACACACACGGAGATAACATTCCTTAACAAAACACACACATCCAACGCAAACACACACATAATGCATGCATACATATATACATACATACATACATACAAGAACACAAATAAGATAGGTATGATAAATAAAATGGATAAAAATAAATACAAGTCGATAAAGAGATAGATGAATAGATGGATAGAGATAGAAAGATTAAAAAAAATAAGGAATGAAGAAAAGATTAAAAAAAAGGGAAAGAATAGATAAAGATAAAAACTTAGACAGATAAAGAAGGAAGGAAGAAAAGAGGAAAAAGGGAACGGATAGATAAATAGATAAAAAGCAAAACAGATAGATAAATAAGGAAGGAAGAAAGGAAAGAAGGAAGCAAGAAAGAAAAAAAGAGATAAGAAAGAAGAAAAAGGAACTAGGAACACAGATAAAAAAAATAATAAAAAACTTAAAAATATACAAAACAACAACAAAATACAAAAACACCTCAAAAAACCCATCTAAACAAGTCTTGATCCTTTCTGTAACACAGCATCGGGATTCAATTATATTACCGAGGCCATTAAAAGGATTCGATTCTGTTTATCGTACTATTTCTTTCTTTTGTTTTTTCGTAATCTAGGCGTTTAAAATATAAATTCTGTAACCTAACCCCCCAAACACCTAGTCAATCCCAACCTAACTTAACCTAACCTAACAATCTAACTCAAATGAAACCTAACCCAACCTAACCAAAACCCACAATTTAACCTAATTTAACTTAACCAACCTAACCTGAACTAACCGAACCACAATCTAATCCTTTTTTACCTAACCGGATAGCTCAGTGTAGTTAGGTCCGCCGTGGTACTGTGGAATCATGTGTGCTTTGGGGTCCGAGGGGTTCAAATCCTGTCCATGGTCCGAGTGTAGGTTGGGCTTCCTCACTCGGGGTTTCCTAGCGGGTGGGCTTTGAGATAGAAGGTACTACAAAAATATCTTCGGTTGCTCATAAATTTTTCAACTTTGACCTAACCTAACCTATAAAGCAAAGGGCAAGAAACGAATTCAAAGCTACCCTAACCTATCCTCACCTAATGTAACCCCAGCCTAAAAAAATAAATAAATAAAATAAAAAGTAAATAAAGAAAAAAACGGAAAACTAATCCAAATTTATCCTAACCCAACTCCAATCCAAACCTATCCTAACCATTCTTAATCCAAACCTATCCTAACCCAACTCTAATCCAAACCTATCCTAACCATTCTTAATCCAAACCTATCCTAACTGAACTCCAATCCAAACCTATCCTAACCCAACTCAAATCCAAACTTATCCTAACCAATCTTAATCCAAACCTATCCTAACCCAACTCTAATCCAAACCTATCCTAACCCAACTCCAATCCAAACCTATCCTAACCCAACTCCAATCCAAACCTATCCTAACCAATCTTAATCCAAACCTATCCTAACCCAACTCCAATCCAAACCTATCCTAACCAATCTTAATCCAAACCTATCCTAACCAATCTTAATCCAAACCTATCCTAACTCAACTCAAATCCAAACCTATCCTAACCAATCCAACTCAAATCCAAACCTATCCTAACCCAACTCCAATCCAAACCTATCCTAACCAGTCTTAATCCAAACCTCCTAACCCAACTCCAATCCAAACCTATCCTAACTCCAATCCAAACCTATCCTAACCAATCTTAATCCAAACCTATCCTAATTCAACTCCAATCCAAACCTATCCTAACCAATCTTAATCCAAACCTATCCTAATTCAACTCAATCCAAACCTATCCTAACCAATCTTAATCCAAACCTATCCTAATTCAACTCCAATCCAAACCTATCCTAACCAATCTTAATCCAAACCTATCCTAACCCAACTCCAATCCAAAACTATCCTAACCTATTTATTATCCATCTTCTCTAATGCTGCAAACAATATACGGTTTGAAGAAGACTAGGATTATTTGTAGTGGTGAATGAGTTAAAGAATCCAATGCTATGACAAAACTTGGTGTATGCGATTTAAAACCCTTCAGTGCCAAAGAAAATTACCTCTTCAACAGATAACTCTTTGTGGCACTTGTCTTTTTTTTTTTTTTTATGTAGTGTAAATAAATATAAGGACTACGTTAATTCATTCTCTCGTGTTTTTCCTTTCCTGTGTCTTCAGTCTAACGATTTCTAGTGTTGTGTTACCAAAAGACGCAAATAATAGACTATCAGACTAACACAACGAAAATAGGGACTGAGTGTACTTGTCCTTTCTGTTTTCCTTCCTGTGTTTCCTTGTAGCTTTCCAGTGTTGCGTGCTACTAGAAAAAAAAAAAAGCTTATAATAATGTAAAAGATTGATACTACAAATAATTTAGAACATTAGATTTAATACCACAAAACTAAAGACAATGTTCTCTAATTCTTTCTGTTTTCCCTTCCTGTGTCTTCATCCAAACCATTTCTAGCATTATGTGACCAAAGACGCTAATAACATTGTAAACATCTAAACAACTCAGAATATCAGACTAACACAACGAAAATAGGGACTGAGTTAACCTATCTTTTCTGTTTTCCTTCCTGTGTCTTTTTACGAACCATTATTAGTGCTGCCTTAATAAAAAAAGAAGCTTATAACTCTGTAAAATGTTGATACTAAAAACAACTCACAATATCAGATTAACTAAACGAAACTAAGGACTGAGTTAACCCTTTATTTCTTTTCTTTTCTTCCTTTCTGTCTCTGCTTGTGTTTTTCTAGTGTTGCGTTACTAAAAAGAAGCTTATAACAATGTAGAGTGTTAATACATAAAAATAACGATGAACACAACATATTCCTTCATATTTCCATTCCTGTGTCTCCTTGTGTCTTTCCAGCGTTATGTGTAATTAAAAAGACGCTAATAACGGTGTCAAAGATTCATACTACAAATCATTCAGAATATCGACTAATACAACAAATATCAGGACTGAGTTAACCCCTTATTTTTTATTCTATTTTATTTTTTTTTTTCTTCCTTTCTGCCTCTTCTTGTGTCTTTCCAGTGCTGCGTTACTAAAAAGACGCTTAGAACATTGTGAAAGGTTGGTACTACAAATAACTTAGAATATCACACTTAACGTCATAAAAATAAGGACTAAGAGAACGTATTCCTTCTATTTTTCCTCCTGTGTCTCCTTGCAAACCATCTTCATTGCTGCGTTACTAAAAAGACGCTTAGAACAGTGTAAAACCTTGATACTACAAATAACTCAGAATATCAAGGACTGAGCTAACCTGTCCTTTCTCTTTTCCTTCCTGTCTCCTTGCAAACTATCTCTAGTGCTGCGTTACTAAAAAAGACGCTTAGAACAGTGTAAAAGGTTGGTATGTACTACAATTCACTCAGAATATCAGACTTAACATAACAAAAATAAGGACTGAGTTAACCTGTCCTTTCTCTTTTCCTTCCTGTGTCTCCATTTTTCAGTGCTGCTTTACTAAAAGACACTGCGATCAGTATAAAAGCTCAATACTCCAAATAACTAAAATATCAGACTTATCCCAATAAAAATAAGGACGGAGTTAACATATTTCTCCGTTTTTTTTTTTCCTGTGTCTTTGCAAACCATTTTTAGTGTTGCGTTACTAAAAAGAAGCTTATAATAACGTAAAAACTTGATACTGCAAATAACTAAAATATCAAACTTATCCCAACAAAAATAAGCAATAAGACAACATATTCTTCCAGTTTTTTTCCTTCCTGTGTCTTTGCAAACCATTTATAGTGTTGTAATAAAAAAAAGCTTAAAACGGTGTAAAAAACCATGATACTAAAAGCAACTCACAATATCAGACCGGCCAGTATACAGAAACGCTTTCCTCTCTCACCACAACTATTTTCCAAAGCCACATAGATGACTAGCGGGGTTTTCAATACTGTTACTCCACTTAATGAAGAAATCTTGTCACGCTGCCTCTAAAACCGTAAAAAACACCTTATGAAAAAAAACTCGTGTTAATTCAAATAGTTAAAATAGAGGTGAAGCGCAGAAATGTTTTAGAATACGAGCCTTTATTGCCCCACCTTTAGAGCACACCACCACACCCACCACACCTCAAGACACACAACACCACCGCACTTAATAAAAACATTCCTGAGAACTCGGCAAATCATCTGTGGCCTTTGAAAACAGTCTTAGTGAGATAGCAAAGCATTTCCAACTACGGCCTTAGGAATGAGCGAGAGCGAGAGAGAGAGAGAGAGAGAGAGAGAGAGAGAGAGAGAGAGAGAGAGAGAGAGAGAGAGAGAGAGCGGTATCCATTGAAATGCCAGGTAACTTCAATTATTTCAATCTACCTTTAGCACTGTTTCGTTCACTTGTGTTTTATCTATCAGAGAGAGAGAGAGAGAGAGAGAGAGAGAGAGAGAGAGAGAGAGAGAGAGAGAGAGAGAGAGAGAGAGAGAGAATTATTTTTATCCTCATTTCCTTTACAATTTCTTCCTACATCCACATACGTACCAGAGAGAGAGAGAGAGAGAGAGAGAGAGAGAGAGAGAGAGAGAGAGAGAGAGAGAGAGAGAGTAGAGGGGAAGTATCACATATTTTTGTCAGAATTTATGATAAACTACATCATCAACTCTCTCTCTCTCTCTCTCTCTCTCTCTCTCTCTGTCCATGAAAGCACAGAAGCGATAAAGAAAAGGAAGGAAGGAAGAGAGATAAAAGACACACACAGGTAAGAAAGAACGAAAAGAGAGAGAAAGAGAGAAAGAGAATAAAGGAGAAACAGAATGAGAATAAGACGAATGAATGAAAGAGGAAAGAGAGAAAGAGAAAAGAGAAAAAAAATATGCGTAAGGTCAGACGAAGGAGAAGAGGAAGCGGATGAGAGAAGGAGAGAGGAAGTGGGAGAACTGAAGAGAACTAAAGAAGAAGAGAATTAGGAGACGAGAGAGAGAGAGTTGAATGGACGATAAAGAATGGAAGAGGAGGAGGAGGAGGAGGAGGAGGAGGAGGAGGAGGAGGAGGAGGAGGAGAGCGAGGGAGGGAAAAAGAGAGAGGGAGAGAGGGAGAGGGAACACAGTGGAGAGAATGAAAGGACAAGGTGGAAGAGAGAGAGAGAGAGAGTGAATTGAGAGAGAGAGAGAGAGAGAGAGAGAGAGAGAGAGAGAGAGAGAGAGAGAGAGAGAGAGAGAGAGAGAGAGAGAGAGAGTTATTTTTAACCTCATTTCCCTTACAATTTTTTCCTACATCCACATACGTACCAGAGAGAGAGAGAGAGAGAGAGAGAGAGAGAGAGAGAGAGAGAGAATCATTAGGTCCTAGCCAAACTGGAATGGTCTAAGTGCAAGATTAAAGGTGAAAGTCAGTGAATGCCCCGCGGATCTCCCCAGCGTGGCACTGTTACCATCCACCAGTGCCACGTCCTCCCCAGTGGCTAGACCTCATTTTTCAACAGATTTTTAGCCTCTGTTTACACTGTGCCTGGTGGTGGTGGTGGTGATGGTGGTGGTGGTGGTGGTGGTGGTGCCGGGAAGTGACGCCATTCCTGCTCCACTTGTCCCTGTTCCGCCCGCCACAACACAGGACACGAGCTGGTTCCTGTCTCTATTCCGCCACCATAACTGCCGCTTTTCCTGTCACTGCCCTCCCTCCATTATTGGCACTTATCGGCACTGTTCCGCCACCATTACCGCCACCGATGTTACTGTCACTGCTCTCCCCACCATTATTGGCACTTATCGGCACTGTTCCGCCACCATTATTGTTGTTACTGCCACTGCCCACCCTCCATTATTGGCACTCACTGGTACTCCTGCCACCATTACCGGGACCGCTGTTACTGCCACTGCTCTGACTCCATTACTGCTGCTGTTATTGGCACTGGTCCATCTCTATTACCGACACGATGGCACTATTCTATCTTTATTACTGGCGTTGTTATTACCACTGCTCAGCCTCTGTTATTGGCACTTATTGGCACCGTTCTCACTCCATTATTTGTACTGTTACTGCCATTATTCCATCTCTATTACTGGCACTGCTTTGGCTCTATTACTGGCATCGTTATTGGCACCGTTCTATTTCTATTACAGCTTTTGTTATTAGCATTGTTCCGCCACACTGTTACTGCTCATCTTTTGTCATTGGCACTTAATACTACTGTTCTTCCTCTATTACTACTACTGTTACTGGCACCATTCTTCCTCTACACTGTTCACACTCAATTACTGGCATTCATTGGCTTTGTTCTAAATCTGCTGCTGGTATCGTTATTTCCACTAATCTGGCTCTATTACTGGCATGGTTATTGGTACTGTTCTTCCTCTATTATTGACACTTTTGGCACTTCTCTTGTTCTATTATTGGCATTGTTATTGGCACTCTTCTAAGTGTTCTTCCTCTATTATTGACACTTAATGGCACTGCTCTGTCTCTATTATTGGCACTTTTCTGACTATTACTGGCATTGTTATTGGCAACATAACTGGAATTGTTATTGCCACTGTTCTTCCTCCACTACTAGCACTAAGTCAGGCACTGTTACTATTCCCCTTGGCACTGCTGTAGTCGTTGTCTGGAGCCGCGAGAAAAGGAAGTGATGTGGTTCTTTTTATTAATTCTTCTATCCCTATTTCTTCTCTCTCTGATAATAATATTCACGTATTTTTATTTCAACTATGGCACCATTTCCAGTCAATGCAAAGCGATGTTTAACCCCCTTCTGTACTCGGACGCATTTCTACCTTGAGTTTTGGGTATGATTAGACCATTTTATTGACATTAGGAAGAGTTTATGGAGGTCAGAATATTAATGGCCAGAGTCTTCACTATTTCAATCCCCACATAAGTTTCTGAAGCTGTACAGAATCACCAAACAGTACGTAAAAAGGCATGAAAACGTGTCATGGAACTGAAAAGGTTAAGTGGTATTATGATTGTCTTTCTCCTTCCCGGCACTGTTTTGATCTGAATTCCTCCTCTGTGAACTATAAATACTAATATAAACCCCATTCCTAATTCAGGCCTGGCATTATTCCTGATCAGTGCCATGAGAAATTAAAGTGATACGATTCTACACTCCCTGGCACTGCTCTGACACTCATTCTTCCTTCCTGACTTATCAATATTAATACCGACCCCACTACAACTCTGGCACTATTCCTGCTTAGAGCCACGAAAGGTCAAGTGGCATTATTCTGTACTCTCTCAACCATCAGTCATGTTTTGCCAGTTTTCCATTATTACATTAAAGAAAAACACTCCTTCCTTCTTCCTGAGTTATATATCGCTATCAATTCAACTGTGGCACTCTTACTGATAGATCAATATGGCTCAATATTCTCCATGGCACTGTTCTGACCTTAATTCCTGCTTTCCCGAGTCATCAATATCACTAACATTCCTACTTGAAGTCTGGCACTCTTCCTGTTCAGTGTCACGAGGAGCTTACCCCTTCAGTACTGGGATATATTTTTACCTTGATATTTGTGCACGATTAGACCATTTTACTGACATTAACAAGGGTCTATGGAGGTCACAAGATTAATGGCCACAGTCTTCAATATTTTAATCCCTTTTAGTATTGGGACACATTTTTACCTTGAGATTTGTGTACGATTAGACCATTTTATTGGCATTAGGAAGGATCTACAGAGGTCAGAAGATTAATGGCCACAGTTTTCACTATTTTAATCCCTTCAGTACTGGAACACAATTTTACCTTGAGATTTGTGTACGATTAGACCATTTTACTGATATTAGGAAGGGTTTATGGAGGTCAAAAGATTAATGCTCCCCCACGTGAGTTTCTGAAGCCGTACAAAATCACCAAATAATAAGCAGAATGAATATGGAAACGCGTCATGGTACTGAAGGGGTTAAGTGGTATTATTTATTTTTTTCTTTCTTCCCTGGTGACCTTAATTCCTCCTTTCTGAGCTATGAATATCAACAGCATTCCTCCTCCGGCCATGACACTGTTCCTGCTCGGTAACACGTAAGGGTGAAGGCTAAATGGCACTGTTCTGACCTTATTCCTTCCTTCCTGCGTCATCAATGTCACTATCATATTCCTGCTTCACCTTCAACTCTGCCACTGCTCCTAACACGCACCGATAAATGGCACTGTTCTAACCCTAATTTCCCTTAATATTAACCCACTTCAGTACCATGACGCGTTTCCATATTCATTCTGCTTATTATTTGGTGATTTTATACGACTTCAGAAACTCATGTGGGGGATTAAAGTAGTGAAGACTGTGGCCATTAATCTTCCGACCTCCACAGACCTTTCCTAATGTAAATAAAATCGCCTAATCATACTAAAAAAAAAAAAAACGAAAAAAAAAAAACTCAAGGTAAAAATGCGTCCCAGTACTAAAGGGAGTTAATATTGTTCCTACTTCGACCACGGCACTGTTCTAAATATATGTGGCCATTAATCTTTCGACCTCCATTGACCTTCTTTCCTAATGTATATAAAATCGTGAAATCATACTAAAAAAAAAAAAAAAAACAAGATAAAAATGCGTCCAAGTACTGAAAGGGGTTAATATTGTTCCTACTTCGACCATTGCACTGTTCTAATCCTAATTCCTCTTACTATCAATACTGTTCCTACTTCAACCCTGGCCCTGTTCTAATCCTAATTCCTCTTACTATGACTACTTACTA
>NC_059286.1:12681139-12683639 GCF_017591435.1 Portunus trituberculatus
TGTGTGTGTGTGTGTGTGTGTGTGTGTGTGTGTGTGTGTGTGTGTGTGTGTGTGTGTGTGTGTACCCCCTTCCTCTCTCTCTCCTACAAAATATATTCTACATTTCAGCTGCACCGTCACTACTTTCGAAAGACTCTCGTTGAAGTGACGTTGGTTTTTAAATACAGTTCTTTTTGTGGCTCTAGTGACAGATTAACAAGATTCCCACACTATTAAGTACCAGGACACATTTTCATATAAGCTTACTGTAGGGATTAAAAATAGTGAGGACTCTGGCCATTATCCTTCTGACCTTCATAGACCCTTCCTAATGTCAATAAAATGGTGTAATCATACGAAAAAATCAAAATAAAAAATGCTTTCCAGTACTAAAGAGGTTGACAGGAGAAACAGCCTTGAGAATCCTCCTAATCGTCTCTGTGGCCTTGGGAAACAGTCCTGGTGAGAGAGCAAGGCGTTTCTGAAGACATGTATCTCTTTAAACACACAACACATAACATTGTCTTTCATATGAACACTGCTGGCACGAATTGAGCAAGAAACACACACACACACACACACACACACACACACACACACACACACACACACACACACGGTAAAGTAAAAACCAAACACCCATCACAATACATCAATCTCTTAATCCTCTTACTTTCCTTTAGTTTCCCCTCAACGTGACGCCTTTAATAACAGAAAACGGTAGAGAAATACCCCAATTTCTTCTCAGCAACAACAACAACAACAACAACAACACGCTTTCCTGCTTGTCTGCCTCCCTGCCTACTTGTTTCCCTGCCTCCCTGCCTTTCTGTCTGTCTGTCTGTCTGTCTGTCTCTGCTTTTTTGCCTGCCTGCCAGCCTGTCTATGTCTGTCTGTCTGTCTGCCTGCCTGCCTGTCTGTCTGTCTGTCTGCCTGCCTGCCTGCCTATTTGTTTCCCTGCCTCCCTGCCTGCCTCCCTGTCTGTCTGTCTGTCTGTTTGTTTCCCTGCCTGCCTGTCTGCCTGCCTGCCTATTTGTTTCCCGGCCTCCCTGTCTGCCTCCCTGTCTGTCTGTCTGTCTACCTGCCTGTTTGTCTCCCTGCCTGCCTGTTTGTCTCCCTACCTCCCTGTCTGTCTGTCTGCCTGCCTGCCTCGCTCCAGCCCGGCAACGCAGCGGTGAGGATATTATATTTTTCACGAGTCTCCCAAACATTATTCCCAGGAAAGGTTTATGGCTGCTCGTGATTTCATTCTAATTTGTTTACCCAAGTGTTATTTATTCATCTGCTCCCCGCTGACTCATGCTCTGCTCTGTTCCAAAGGCTGACGGATTGGGAGGGGCCAACAGGATCTCGTTTTCTTTGCCTCCATCCGTGATTGAAAATGTAGAAAGGGGAACTAAAGGAAAAATGAAAAAAAAGTAAGGACAGGTTATAAATAAATAGATAAGGAAAGTTGATAAATAAATAAAGTAGGAAAAGGAACTAATACAAAAATAAATAACTGCACCTCGTTTTCTTTGCCTCCCATGTGATTGAAAACGTTGAAAGGGGAATATAAAGTAAAAATTATAATGAAAGGACAGTTGATAAATAAGGAAAGAAAAGGAACTAATAGATAAATAAATGTATATCTCGTTTTCTTTGCCTCCCCCGTGATTGAAAGCGTAGAAACAGGAAACTAAAATAAATATGAAAAAAAATAAATCAAGAACAGGTAATAAACAAAATGAAGAAGAAAAAAAGAACTAATAGAAAAATAAATAAGTGTATCTCGTTTTCTTTGCCTCTCCCCTGACTGAAAACGTAGAAAAAGAAACTAAAAGGAAGATTTTAAGAAGTAAGGACGGTAATAAAGGAAATAAAGAAGTAAAGAATGGAACTAATATATGAATAAGTAACTGGAGCCCGTTTTCTTTGCCTCCTCCAGTTCTGATTGAAAACGTAGAAAGGGGGACTAAAATAAAAAGGAAAATAACGTATAGAGAAAAATAAATAGATGAGATACAATATTGATAGAAAGACTTATAGAAATTTGATATAGATGAAGAAATGGAAGGGGAAGAAAGAGATGAAAAAGATGAAGATAACGACAATACTGATAGACACTTACACAAAAGATGATACACAAACTGATAACAGAAAAGAAAGGAGGAAAGGAGAAAAGAGATGAAGATAAGGACAATACTGATAAATAGACTTACAAAACGATGATACACAAACTGATGATAAAAGAAAGGAGGAAAAGAGGAAAAAGATGAGGATAACGAAGAATGAGAAAATGAAGGAATAAAATCGATAAAAAAAAATAATAATAAAAAGTACGAAACACAATGGCAAAGTGTAAAACAATTCGACAAAAATACAAACACACGAAACAAAATGAAAATAGAACAAAATATCAAATGTGTAAAAAAAAAAAAAATGAGAAATAAAAAAAAATAACACCAATAACACAAAAAATAATTAAAGCCTTACCAGTTTCAATTAAAGCTTTTACCATTATCGTCAATATTGATTACTT
>NC_059286.1:12688639-12696139 GCF_017591435.1 Portunus trituberculatus
TATTCTCTTCTTTATCACTATTCCTTATCTCTATTTTATCTTCTTAATTCGTTCTTATACTTTTATCCTTTCTTTATCTTCTTCATCTTTCCTTCATCTTTCTTCCCTTTATCTTGTCATCATTTCCTTATTATCACTCCTTCATCCTTCTTTATCTTCTCTCATCTTATTCTGTAGTTCTTCCCTCACTTCCTTATTCTCTTTCTCTCATTTCTTTACTCGTCTCTTCTTTTACTTCTTTATCTTCGCCTCTTCCTTTACCTGTCATTATACTACAGGTAAAAGACAGTGTTTCTCTTTCTCTAAATTATTCATCACTTTTGTTCATTTGGGTGTGTTGGGATGTCAGTGTATTTCAATCTTTGTTTTGATTTTTCTTCTTTTTATACAATATTCCACACCTTCAGATTTATTTATTTATCTATTTATTTATTTTCATCTATTTTTTATTTATTTTTGTCTCTCATAAAATCTCAGTAATTTTGTTATTTTTTTTCTGTGTTACAAGTTAGCCAATTATCGACACCTTTGCAATCCCTGGGTTGATTAAATAGAGCAATGAATAAACAGCGTGACGTCTTTGCAAGTTAAATCTCGTCTTGTAATTTTGAGTATCTATCAACGCACCTTTGCAATCCTTGTGTAGATTAAATAGACCAATGAATAAATAGTGCGACATCTGTGCAAATTAAATAGCTGGTGTTTGTAGTTGTTAGTATCTTTTAACGTTTCATCAACACATCTTTGCAATTCTTGGGTAGATTAAATAGAGCAATTCATGGGTACACTAATCAGAACAATAAATAAATAGTGCAACATCTGTGCAAATTAAATAGCTGGTGTTTGCATATTTTAGTATCTCTTAACGTTTCATCAACACATCTTTGCAATTCTTGGGTAGATTAAATAGAGCAATTCATGGGTACACTAATCAGAACAATAAATAAATAGTGCAACATCTGTGCAAATTAAATAGCTGGTGTTTGCATATTTTAGTATCTCTTAACGTTTCAACACAACTCTGCAATTCTTGGGTACGTTAAAGAACAAGGCCACACCTTTGCAGATTTAACGCTTTCCTTCCTGTGCCATAAAACCTTTGCAAAATTGAGTTACCTTTAATGCCACACCTCTACCACTTCCATTTCTCAACACCTTCACAACTTCTAGGAAACAAGGAAAAAAGTCGTAAAAAGACATACATTTCTTCATTATCAAGTTACATTTCACATCCTCACTTTTGCAATACGTTAACTCCTTCACTTCCCAACACTCTGCAACTTCAAGGAAACAAAAGAAAAGAATCAGAAAAAAATCATATATTTTTCCAACAAGTTACATATCACACATCTTCACCTACGTAATACGAGTTAACCCTTTCACTTGTCATTATTTTGCAACTTGAAGGAAGGAAAAGAAAAAATCAGAAAAGACAAGCACATTTCTCCATTAATAATTTACATATCACATCTTCATCACTTTTTCAGTACCAGGAAACATTCACTTTTCACATTTTGCAACTTTCAGGCAACAAGAAAAAAAAAAAAAAAAAAAAAAAAAGACATGCACATTTCTCCATCAATAATTTACATATCACATCACATCTTCACCACTTTTTCAATACAAGCAAACATTCACTTCTCAACACTTTGCAACTTTAAGGTAACAAGAAAAAAAAGAATGACAAAAAAGCGACATACACACGCCTTTTACCATCAATAAGTTACATATCACACCACATCTTCACCATCATCACTTTTTCAATACGAACACTTTGCTACCTCAAGGAAACAAGTTAAAAGAATGAACACACACACACACACACACACACACACACACACACACACACACACACACACACACACACACACACACACACATTTCATTATCTCCACCTTTTGCCACACTAACAAGCACCTGCCACACTCACACCAGGTACCCGCGCTCCAGTAACCACGCCACAAACACCACCTTGGCATCATAGATAGCCCACAACACGCCAATCAACTCCCCGGTACTGATGATGTGTCCCAGGCCAATGATATGCAGCACGTAGAAGGCCACACTGCTAACAAGAGTAAAGACAATCCCTATTGCTTGGTCTGACACTATCTTCACCCACAGAACATTGGCGCTGAAAGACTTGACAATGGAACTCACAAAACCTCCCTCTTCCTCCATCTCCACCTCCCTCTTGCGCCTCACCACCTCGTCACGCCCTACGTTGGACCTCCTCGTCTTCCTCAGGTTCCCAAGGGGTCGCGCCACGCCCCACGGTACTCCATCTGGTTCCTGCAGGTTCAGAGCGCCATCTAAGGACATCATTAGCCTCCACTTCCGAGTCAGGGAGGCGGTGGCGGGAGTGGCGTTGGTGGTGGTACTGGTGGAGGCGTTGTGGTAAGCAGTGAAGGAGGCGTGCATGGAGGGAACGGAGGAAGCACTGCTGGAAGTGGAGGCATCACTGGCACTGGTATCGTTGAAGGCACTGAAGGAGGCACTGAAGAGGACACTGGTAGGGACATTGGTGGCGTCATCAGCGGCGGCGTGACTGTCCACCACATAAGCAGAAGCAGGCACAAAGTATTCTAGCCCCGTGTCCTTTTCTCCTGAGAGTGCCACGGGAGGGGGGGACGTGGCACTATGAGGCAGCTGCACGTCCTCAGGGAACACGTGGGCGGCGGAGTGGTCGTTTATGGGCGGGATGTGAGGGCGTCGTGGCAAGAGTGCATCGTGACCCATTCCAAGCACGGCCTTCATGACTCTGGGGCCGCCACCTGGGGGAAATATAACCTCCTGCAGGAGGTGAGCCCAGGGGCGGGTGGATGGGTGAGTGGACGTGGTGGTGGAGTGGTGGGTGGAGGCCTGGACACCCGCCACAAGCCCCACAGCCATAGCAAGGACCCTCACGCTGACAGCCATCCTAACACACGTACTTAGACATCCACTATACTGACGGAGGGCTGACGGAGGCTAGGCGGGGGCTGGCTGGTATAAGCTGACGTGGGGCTGACAGACATTCAGTACTGACGGAGGGCTGACAGGAGGAGTATTGACGATATAGCGAACCGGTACTGACGAGGACCTGACGGAGGGCTGACGGAGAGCAACTGAGGAACGGAAGCGAGTGTGGCAGCCTGACTGACTCCCAGCGGTGACTAAAAGCGATTGAAGGACACTTTAAGACGCTCAGATGACCACAATTCCCTACTGACATTATAAATCCCGTGCTCTCCAAGGAATCAAAGGTCATGTGAGGGGCGTGCTGGATCACCTCCCACGGCCTCTCATTGGGCGTGGGGCAAGGCTGAGGTCACGTGATTGGTTAGTGAGGGTAAAGGAGGAAAGGAATTGAATGAGTTGGTATAGTCTCTCCTCTCTCTCTTCTCTCTTCTCTCTCTCTCTCTCTCTCTCTTGGGAGCGGATGTATTGGAGGAAAGTAAACAGAAAGGGAGATAAGACAGTTGTTAATGAGGAACAATTGAGACCAAAACATCTGTCCAAAAACAAAAAGAAAGAAAAGAATAACGAAACAATCACCGCGGCAATCCACTCCACACCCCCCCCCCAAAAAAAAAAAAACAAGAAATGAAAAAAAAAACAATAAAAAAGTAATTAATTAAAGAAAAATGCAAGAACAAGAATGAAATATATGAACTAGAAAAGACATCAAGAGACAGACAGACAGACAGACAGACAGACAGACAGACAGACAGACACACAGACAGACAGATAAATAGATATAAGCCGTTACTCACAAAATAAAGAAAATAATAATAATAGTACAAAATTTTAAATACCACATAAATAACAAGATCACACGTGCTTCCACCATTACCTACTCCTCCTCCTCCTCCTCCTCCTCCTCCTCCTCCTCCTCCTCCTCCTCCTCCTCCTCCTCCTCCTCCTTTCTCCTCCTCTTCAGCAAAGGGGAGGGAAATTAATACTCCCGGGAGATTTCTACACCCTGTACCTCATCTCCAATTTGCCGGAGGAGGAGGAGGAGGAGGAGGAGGAGGAGGAGGAGGAGGAGGAGGAGGAGGAGGAGGAGGAGGAGGAGGAGGAGGAGGAGCTCTTAGCTACTCGAATATGAAAACAAATGACCATATCAACTACACACACACACACACACACACACATACACTCACTCACTCACTCACTCACTCACTCACTCACTCACTCTCTCTCTCTCTCTCTCTCTCTCTCTCTCTCTCTCCCTATTCTCGTCTTTCCTCGAACTCCTCTCTGTCCATTCTCCTTCTCCTTCTTCTTCTTCTCCTCCTCCTCCTCCTCCTCCTCCTCCTCCTCCTCCTCCTCCTCCTCCTCCTCCTCCTCCTCCTCCTCCAAACCTCTTATTCCTCCTCATCATTAATGAAAAACACATAAGCTAGGCAGTTTCTCTCTCTCTCTCTCTCTCTCTCTCTCTCTCTCTCTCTCTCTCTCTCATCCTTACCTGCTCTTTCACTTCCACACGAGAGAGAGAGAGAGAGAGAGAGAGAGAGAGAGAGAGAGAGAGAGAGAGAGAGAGAGAGAGAGAGAGAGAGAGAGAGAGAGAGATGAAGGAAACGGGAGACAAGAAACAAATGAGGGAAAGAGAGGAAGGAAGAAAGAGACAAAAGAAGATGAAGAAGAGAAGTAGAGAAGGAAAGATGGAAAGAGGAATGAAAGAGGGAAGAAGAAGAAGAAGAAGAAGAAGAAGAAGAAGAAGAAAAGAGATAGAGAGGAGAAGAGAAACTAAAATGAATAGAAGGAGAAAGAGAAAGTGAAAAAAGAAGAGGGATGAAGATGAGAAAAGGAAAAGGAAAATGGAAGAAAGAAATGAAATATACAAAATTGATAAAATAAAAAAAAAAAAACAGCAATGAGAGAAAAACAAAACAACAACAACAACAAACAAAAAAAAAACAGAAGAAGGAGAAGGAGAAGGAGAAGGAGAAGGAGAAGGAGAAGGAGAAGAAGGAGAAGGAGAACGAGAACTATGAGAACGAGGAGGAGGAGGAGGAGGAGGAGGAGGAGGAGGAGGAGGAGGAGGAGGAGGAGGAGAAGCAGGAGGAAGAGGAAGAGGAGGAGGAGGAGGAGGAGGAGAAGCAGGAGGAAGAAGAGAAGCAGGAGGAAGAGGAGAAGCAGGAGGAAGAGGATATGGAGGAGGAGGAGGAGGAGGAGGAGGAGGAGGAGGAGGAGGAGGAGGAGGAGGAAGAAAAGAAAAATGGAAAAGAAAAAATTGAAATCATAGGAAAGGAAAGACGAGGAGGAGGAGGAGGAGGAGGAGGAGGAGGAGGAGGAGGAGGAGGAGGAGGAGGAGGAGGAGGAGGCCATCTTGCACATTCACTTTGCAACAGCTACGTGTCCTGAGTAACTACTTAGCATATTACCCCCTCTCGCCCCGCAACAGAAAACGGAGTGAGGCCTCGTCAAAGAAAATGGGATGCGGTCTGTCTTATTCCAGAAAACGTGTTTATTCTTTTTGGGGATGAGTAGTGAAAATTTTGAAGGAGGAGGAGGAGGAGGAGGAGGAGGAGGAGGAGGAGGAGGAGGAGGAGGATGCAAATGAAAATGAGAGAAGGAAAGGGAGAATAATAAAAATAAAAATAAAACAAGAAACAGCAAGAACAACAACATCAAGACGAAGAAGAAAAGAAGAAGAAGAAGAAGAAGAAGAAGAAGAAGAAGAAGAAGAAGAAGAGGTAAAAAAATAAGAAAAAGAAAAGAACAAGAACAAGAAGAGGAGGAGGAGGAGGAGGAGGAGGAGGAGGACTTAGAGCACTTTCAGAAAATTTATTATGATATGCTAGGGATGTCATCATTATCATTATCTCCTCCTCCTCCTCCTCCTCCTCCTCCTCCTCCTCCTCCTCCTCCTCCTCCTCCTCCTCTTCTCTTCCCCTTCCTTGAACCTTTCTTCCTTCAAGTTAGTTCTTTGTTTTATTTATATACTCTCTCTCTCTCTCTCTCTCTCTCTCTCTCTCTCTCTCTCTCTCTCCCAAAAGATAAAAAATATGTGAAAAAGGAGGAAAATAAGAGATAAGAGGAAGAGGAGGAGAGGAAATAAGTAAACACGGAGATGGGAAGGGAAAGACAGGAGATGAGACGAGAAAAAAGAGGAGATGAAAGGAAGCTTGGTGGGAGATTAGTTTCGTCCTGGAGGAGGAGGAGGAGGAGGAGGAGGAGGAGGAGGAGGAGGAGGAGGAGGAGGAGGAGGACGAGGAGGACGACGACAACGAAGATAAGGAGAAAGTGAAGAATAAAAAGAAGAAAGTGAGGAAAAAAGAAGAAGAAGAAGAAGAAGAAGAAGAAGAAGAAGAAAGGGAAAAAGATGATGATGATGATGATGACGATGACGATGATGATGACGATGATGATGACGATGATGAAGAAGAAGAAGAAGAAGAAGAAAAAGATGAAGAAGAAAAAGAAGAAGAAGAAGAAGAAGAAATAATTAAGGAAGGAGGGAAGAGGGTAACACACACACACACACACACACACACACACACACACACACACACACACACACACACACACACACACACACACACACACACACACACACACACACACACACACGTAAGAAAGGAATAAATAATGAATAATTGAACATAAGAATAAAAATAAATGAACAAATAAGTAAATAAAACATAAACTGTAAATTGTCAGGCCAGAATATTCATCCATCTTTCTTATGAGAGAGAGAGAGAGAGAGAGAGAGAGAGAGAGAGAGAGAGAGAGAGAGAGAGAGAGAGAGAGAGAGAGAACCATGAAAGATACAATACGAATCTATGACGTGACTGGAACCAATGTGGAACTCTCTCTCTCTCTCTCTCTCTCTCTGCCACATTTAAGACACAGTATGACATTTCGCCATGTTTAACGTTCCTCACGCAACGAGAGAGAGAGAGAGAGAGAGAGAGAGAGAGAGAGAGAGAGAGAGAGAGAGAGAGAGAGAGAGAGAGAGAGAGAGAGAGAGAGAATTATTTTTAACCTCATTTCCCTTACAATTTTTTCCTACATCCACATACGTACCAGAGAGAGAGAGAGAGAGAGAGAGAGAGAGAGAGGCAAGGCAAGGCAAGGCAAGGCGAGGCAAGGCAAGGTTAGGTAAGGTTAGGTAAACTAAGGTAAGGTCATTTAAGGTTAGGTTAGGTCAGGTTAGGTAAGATAAGGTATGGTTAGGTTAGGTTAGGTTCGGTGAAGTTGCGTTAGGTTAGGTAAAATAAGGCAGATCACAGCTAGGGTAGGTTAGATGAAGTTAGGTTAGGTTTAAGTTACATTACCTTCCATTATGTCCAGGCTAGAGACTTGTAAAACTTGTAAGTATTATGACTACATTATTTATCAACCTATTAATTTACTTATTATTTCAGGTTAGGTTAGATTCCGTAACTAACAAATAGATAATTACCTGGCGCCACGTGAAGTCAGGTAAGGCAAGGTAAGGATCTGTGTTGCTTTGAACTGGCGCACGTGGCATTTATACATAACTCACAACTCCTACGTGGTGTGTGTGTG
>NC_059286.1:12703639-12706139 GCF_017591435.1 Portunus trituberculatus
TCTCTCTCTCTCTCTCACGACAATTTCCCAAGCCCACAGAGACGACTAGCAAGGTTTTCAAGACAGTTTCTCCTTATGACAAACTAGAAATGTTGCCAATCCATCACCAGAGCCATAAAAATATCCTTAACCCCTTCAATACTAGGGCACATTTTTACCTTGAGTTTTTTTTACGATTTTATTGATATTACGAAAGATCTATGGAGGTCAGAAGATTAATAGCCACTGTTTTCACTATTTTAATCCCCTACATAAGTTTCTGAAGCTGTATAAAATCACCAGATAGTAAGCAGAATGAATATGGAAACCCGTCATGTTACTGAAGGGGTTAAAAACATGAGTACCTTGATCTTGAGCCTTTGGAAAGCAGTGGCGATGAGAGAGCAATGCGTTTCAGAATACACATCTCATGAGCAACAAAACTCCCTTCCATTCCATACATCCTCAATTCTAAAGCTTTATTCATGTGTTATTATTAATGTTTCTCCTTATTCATTCTCACTTTTATTCCTATCATCACTTTCATTATCCTTTCCCTTCTATTTCTCTTTCAAGATTTGTTTCTTTTATCATCGTTATTTTCATCATCTCGCTCTTTGTTCCTCATCTCTCAAGTCTCATTTATTTGTTACTATTGATATTTCTTTCTTATACATTCTTACTATTACTTGTATTATCACTATTATTATCATTTATCATTTCTCTATCAATCCTTCCACAATTTTATCATCGTTATTATTTTTCATCATTTCCTCGAGTTACTATTAACATTTCCCCTTACACATTCTTACTATTACTCGCTTTGTCACTGTCATTATTATTTCTCCTTCAATCCTTCCATTCTTTTATCATTCCCTATTTCTATTTCTCCCTCAATCCTTCAGTTATTCTTATCATCCTTTATTTCTCCTCCAATCCTTCTATTCTTTACATTATCCTCTGTTTCTCCTTCAATCCTTCAATTTTTCTTATCATCCTTTCTTTCTCCTCCAATCCTTCAATTCTCTTTTATCATCCCTTACCTATCCTTCAATCCATCCATTCTTATCATCATCCTCTATTTCTCCTTCAATCCTTTCATTCTCTTTATCATCCTTTATTTCTCCTTCAATCCTTCTTCATCACCCTTATTATTTCCATCATCGCCTCGCCCTTTGTTCCTCCCTCCCTCCCTCCCTTCAGCTTCCCGCGGCAGGCCAAGGATTCCCACACGTCTCCGGGGATATCGATGAAGAAAAACGAGGCGTGGGCGGCGGCGTTCATCGCGAGGGGAAAACTGGGTATTAGCGCCGTGGAAACGTGAGCGGCGTGCGGCCCGAGGGTAAAGGAAAACGGGGGTTACAAACGGTAGAGTCATAGTAAACGTGACTTTGTGTATTATTTAAAGGGTAATACGACCTCACCAGTATAATTTAAAGGGAGACTTAAGTAATCTGAAAAATGACACCCTTACTAAAACCACGTGATTTCGTTCCTGACAAAAAAAAAAAAAATAAATAAATAAATAAATAAAATAAAGTGAAGGGCATAACGTAGTAATCAAAATAGGTCATAGATAACGCGACCTCACCAGTATACTTTAAAAGGGAGACTTAGGTAATGAATATAGTTTTTACAGAGAAGTTCGTATAAAAAAAAAAAATAAATAAATAAAAAGGACATAACGTAATAATTAAAAATAGGTCAAAGAAAACGCGGCCTCACCAGCAAAATTCAAAGGGAGACTTAAGTAATACAGTTTTTCCAGGGAAGTTCCAATAAAAATATAGAAAAATATGGTATAGAGAAGAGGCAAGAATGTAATATGAGAGGAGGTCAAGGAAAACGCGGCCTCATCAATATTATATGAAGGGTAACTTAAGTAATCTGAAAAGTGGTGACCTTGCCAAGAATCACATGAATATAATTTGCCAAGGAAAGTTCCAGTGAATAAAAAAAAAAAAAAAAAAAGTAGGACAGAAAGAACATAATAATAATGAGAGAAGGGGAAAGGGGAGATAAATAACAGGATTATCAAGAGAGAGAGAGAGAGAGAGAGAGAGAGAGAGAGAGAGAGAGAGAGAGAGAGAGAGAGAGAGAGAGAGAGAGAGAGCACCATCATCAATAACAACACATAAGAAGGAGGAGGAGGAGGAGGAGGAGGAGGAGGAGGAGGAGGAGGAGGAGGAGGAGAGAGATGGATGGAGGAGAGATAGGCTGGAGAGAGAGGAATGGAGCAAAGTCAGTCATGCATTCCTACACTCAATCATGAGCTTAAGATCAACTCCCTGACTGACTGACTGACTGATTGACTAGCTGACTGACTGACTGACTGACTGACTGACTGATTGACTAGCTGACTGATTGACTGACTGACTGACTGGCTAACTGACTGACTGACTTAGAACCTTCGATAACAGATCCTGCTCTCTCTCTCTCTCTCTCTCTCTCTCTCTCTCTCTCTCTCTACTTTCCTTTAATCAGATTCAATTACCGAGAGAGAGAGAGAAAGAGAGAGAGA
>NC_059286.1:12711139-12738639 GCF_017591435.1 Portunus trituberculatus
CGGGAATTTGTCAGATGGCACAAATGTGTTCCACCACCTGACGTAGGACCCTACAAACTGTCTCTGGTGGTGTGATGTGTGGGAGCGAGGTATTGCCAGGGCTGAGGGCACCGCGTTCACGGCCCTTGTACTCAACATGGCGTGGCGAGGAGGCTGGTGAAGTGGCTGGAGGTGGGCCACTCTTAGCTCCTGCACCTTGTACAGGATGGTGAGACCTGCCAGGGTCCTTCGGTGCTGTAGAGTGTCGAGGAGGGCGCCGCAGTGCTCGTCAGGGTGCCGGCTCTCACTGATGATCCTCGCCGCCCTCCGCTGTACCCTGTCCAGCATCGCCAGGTATGTCGGGGCGGCCCCTCCCCATGCTAGACAACAGTACTCGAGTGAGGACCGCATCTCAGCGTTGTAGAGCAGCTCGAGTCCTCTGCTGTCAAGTAGCCAAGAGATTCTCTCTCTCTCTCTCTCTCTCTCTCTCTCTCTCTCTCTCTCTCTCTCTCTCTCTCTCTCTCTCGGCACACAAAGCCAGCTAAATAATTCTGGCAGGCATCTATCTAGTTACATTAATTACTACCACCTTAACTTCTTTCTCGTATCTAATTAGCCTGCCTTCAAAGCATCAAAACTCACCCACCCACCTGCCTGCTTCCCTACCTCCCTGCCTCCCTACCCAGCCAAACACATGAGAACAAGACATAATTACAGCAGGAATCAGGGAGTTGGACATATTTGCACTAGGTAATATATATATACGCATTTATTCTACCTACTTACAGCATTCCATCACTCACTTCTTGGGTAAATAAACTGTGTGTATGTATGTAGACAGGTGTGTATGTGTATGTATGTGGGTGGATGATAAAGAAAGTATAGAAAAGGTAGACAGATGAAGATGAATAAGACACAGAGGAGGATAAAGGGTAAGAATAAGAATTAGATGAAGGAATAAAGAAAAGTATATGAGAGAGAGAGAGAGAGAGAGAGAGAGAGAGAGAGAGAGAGAGAGAGAGAGAGAGAGAGAGAGAGAGAGAGAGAGAGAGAGAGAGAGAGAGAGAGAGGTAAAATATGAAACTCTATGCCTGCTTCTGTATATATTTCCTAATAATAAAAATAACATACCTTACAAACCCACAATAATGAAGCCAGCCAGCATTACTGTAGCTCTTTTCATTAATACAAGCTTGACAACAAATAAGTAAACAATCAAACTAGTAAACATAAAAACATATATAATTAAATGCATCACTATCAAAATGGTCGCTTTCATTTTATTTATCTTTACATTAATTTGACTTCATCATTTTTACCAGCTTCCATGTATCTATTTTATTATCTACATTATATATTTTACTTCATCCATTTAATTTACTTTTTTTTTCTATATCTTTAATTAAATGTATTACTATCAGAATGGACAATTTTCATTTTCTTATACATATATATTTATCTTATCTTACTATTTTTCAGCTTCCATGCACATATTTAGTTATTCATTTAATTTCATCTATTTAATTTACTTTTCTTTTCTATATCTATAATTAAATGTATCACTATCAGAATGGACAGCTTTCATTTGATTTTTCACAAACATGTACACCTATCTCATTTTCTATTTCTTCCCATCTTCTATGTACATATTTACTTATCTATTTCATTTCACTTATTTTACTTTTTTTTTCTATCTAAAATTAAATGTATCACTACCAGATGGAGAGCTTTCAATTTTTCACATACATTCATCTCATTTACTATTTTTTTCCAACTTCTATGTAAATATTTACTTATTTATTTCATTTCACTTAGTTTACTTTTTTGTTCTATCTAAAATTAAATGTATCACTACCAGATGGACAGCTTTCATTTGATTTTTCACATACATTAACCTCATTTTTATTACTTTTTCAGCTTCCGTGTATATTATTACTTATTTACTTCATTTCATTTATTTATTTTACATTATTTTTACTTTTTTTTCTATTTCCAATCAGGCGGCTGTCACGCAGGTAACTGGTGGGTCAGTTTATTTCACTCTCGTGTCCAACAACATTTTTCACTCTGGCACATCATTGTATTGTGCTGTAAAGAACATAATTGGTTCCATTGATCAAACTTGTAATGCTGCGTCCAAACAAAACAACAAAACATGCACTGTTCATATCATTCCAAATCTACTACATTTTTTTCTTTATTTTTTCTCATTTTTTCCCTCTCTCTCTCTCTTTCTCTCTCTCTCTCTCTCTCTCTCCCACTCCCACTCCCACCCCCACTCCCTCTCTCTCTACCACTCTCTCTCTTTAAGTCTCACGGTACACAAAAGCAACCTAAATAATTCTGCCAGCCATTTACCCAGCTACATTAATTACTGCCACCTACAAGAACACATCAAGACTACAAGTGACAGTCTCTCTAGAACACTATTACCTTACCCTCACCTAATATAAAGCTAACCCAGTCTCAAAGCTCCCTATTTACTGAGTCTCCTGCACTACAGCCACAGTAAACCCAGCCACTCAAACGAGATAAATTCATTCAGTACTGGGATGTATTTTTACCATGAGTTTGGGTGTGATTAGAAGTTTAGTGGAATAAATAACAACTTGATAAATAAACATACTGGAAAAAAAAAATGAACATACTGAAATAAAGAAAGTTTAGACTTAATATTAAGAAAGGTTTATGGAGGTGGCAGAAGATTAATGGCCAGGGTCTTCACCAATTTAATCCCAAGTTTCTGTAGCTGTATGAAAGCATAAAATAGTAAGCAGAATGAATATGAAAACACATCAAAGCACTGAAGGGGTTAATATATTCACCCTATGCAACAACAAAAACACCACAACACAATGTAAAACTCAATGAAATGGTGACTGTGATGGTGAATATGTACTGTACTGCTTCTCCTCTCACTGCTTTCCTGATCCCCTTTCACTGTACAATACTGAGAAAAACTTTATACACATTTACAAGGAAGAACTCAATGAAATGGTGATAATGGTGAATATGTACTGGTTCTCTCACTGTTTTCCTGACCCCCTTTCTTCCTTACTCACCTTCACTGTACAAAACCAAGAAAAACTTTATACATATTTCCAAGGAAGAACTCAATGAAATGGTGATAATGGTGAATACTACTTCTCTGAGTGTTTTCCTGACGCCCTTTCACTGTACAAAATTAACAGTCACAATCTGTATACACATTTACAAGAGGATTCAAAAGTAGTATATTTCAATTTATAATCAGTTTAGTGGTCACAGGTGAGTAAGGTGACTTCAGAACAGGTGGAAATGTCTGCGAGTGATTGGTGATTGGTGATTGCGTATGTGGTGAGGAGCAGGGAACGGGTTAAAGGAAAGCCAACTGGTGCTATTTACAAGTCTTATTTAGTTACTGTTCCTTCATTGCTCTTTTGTGGCTCCCATTGCTTCCCTTTCTACTGAAATATTCACTAAAACAAGATAAATATAACTCTGCAAACACACACACACACACACACACACACACACAGGGTAATACAAGTACCAAGGGAAAAGTACATAGAATGCCACATAGATATTTCAGTTTGTGAATTCATCTGAAACAAAACAAATTTAAAGGGGATAGCATAGTCTCTCTCTCTCTCTCTCTCTCTCTCTCTCTCTCTCTCTCTCTCTCTCTCTCTCTCTCTCTCTCTCTTGTTTTACTCTATCTGTTCTTATTTCTTTATTTTTTATCTATTCCCTTGTTCTCTTTTCATTTATTTACATTTCATCTTGTCTGTTAATTTTTTCTCACTTTCTTGTGTATTAACAAACTAACTAACTAACTAACTAACTAACTAACTCTCTCTCTCTCTCTCTCTCTCTCTCTCTCTCTCTCTCTCTCTCTCTCTCTCTCATACCAATTTCTTCTCAGTCCCTGCAGATTAAACATTATAAACCATTACTTTAAGTCTATACATTAATTTCTGTTCAATATAAAGACAAAAGAAGTATGAAGTGTTGCCTGTCACCTCCCCCACCACACACACACACACACACACACACACACACACACACACACACACACACACACACACACACACACACTAAGCTGTAACCACTGTGGGAAGTCCCTGGAATAATGCACAGTAGTGATGGTGGTGGTGTCTTCTTATATATTAAAGGATTCAGAACTCCTATGGTTTCTGAGATTCTGCCGCTGTTGTCTTGTCTGATGGCACTAATGTGAACTAAGGGAAGATTCACAAGTGTTCTGGTTACTGGAGGTGGCTGGTTGGTGAGTGGCTGGTGGCTGGGTTCTTTACTCCACTCATATTCCATGCACTAATTGAAACTAAGAGGTGTGTCAGTGTTCTGTATGACTAAAGCTGGTTGAGTTGGGTTGGGATGAGTTGGGTTGGGTTGGGTTGAGTTGGGTTGGGTTGGGTTGAGTTGGGTTGGGTTGGGTTGGGTTGGATTGGGTCAAGTTGGCTCGAGTTAGATATGGTTGGGTTGTGTTGGGTTTTGGTTGGGTTGAATTGGATTAGGTTGAGTTGGGTTAGCTTGGATTAGGTTGGGTTGGGTTGGGTTGGGTTAGCTTGGGATGCTCCCTCATATCACTCTTATTCCAAACATTAAGAGAATAAGAGAAGGTGTGTAAGAGTTCTGGTTAGGTTAGGTTAGGTTGGGTGTTTTTTAAGTCCGGCTCCTTCATTTCACTTTTACTCCAAACATAAATAAAAGATAAGGGAAGGTGAGTAAGTATCCTGGTTGAAATTAGATATGGGTGGCTGGCTGGCTGACTGGCTGGACAATGCACACCTCCCCACACCTCCTCACATTACCACACACTAATCTGACCTTCACTTCTCTCCCATAACCACACATTAACTAAACGGAGATAGTGCTTGTGTTTCATTTGGTGGCTGGCTGGTTGACTGGTTCACTCACACAGCACACCTCTCTCACTACTCTCATATTACCACACACACTAACATAACCAAAGGGAAGTTGTGTATATGTGTAGCCTGACTAGAGCTGGTTGTCTGGTTTGCTAATGATACACCCCTTCCCCTTCTTTCTCTCTCTCTCACATTACCACACAGCTCCCCGGCCTTCCTTGCATAAGCTACCTCCCCTTGTTGAGTAAATGTTACCTCCCACTTAGTACATTTTGAAAAGCAAGTTAAATGAATGTAGATTATTTTTTAGGGAGTCGAGTTTATCTTGACGCACATTAATTGAAGTCAGTTTATGTAGTCTTAATTATGCATTCACGTTTTGTTTCTAAGTTTACATTCACTTGTTACAATCATTATCTTTATTGTTATTATATCTCTCTCTCTCTCTCTCTCTCTCTCTCTCTCCATAATAAAAAAAAGTTAATTCTTTTGAGCAAAGTAGTAGTAGTAGTAGTAGTAGTAGTAGTAGTAGTATAGTAGTAGTAGTAGTAGTATAAGTAGTAGTAGTAGTAGTAGTAGTAGTAGTAGTAGTAGTAGTAGTAGTAGTAGTAGTAGTAGTAGTAGTAGTAGTAGTAGTAGTAGTAGTAAAATTTATGTGTAGTACAAGAAATTCAAAATAAAAAGGATAAATGAAGATAAAATAAATAAATAAATAAACAAATACATAAATAAATAAACAAAAACAACAACAATAACAAAGCCTATAACACTCCACAACCAATACCAACTTAATGGACTCTGGAAACAAACACGCCAGCATTAGGAACACCAGCTCAGCCTCGGCCCACACACTACTTGGTCAGGCACGGCAAATATCATATCAAAACAATTACTCTCAGTCAGCAGAAGGTCAGGGTGCATCCACAAATAGCTGAGTGAATAGCACTGGTCTGGCTTCACCTCAATATTGCTTGCTATCACTGCCTGGCCACGAGGGGCTTCACCAGGCTCACACTCACTGCACTAGTAACAGGCTCTCGGCAGATGAGGTCACCTTTTTGTTATTTCTGGAGTTTGATTCTTCACTTTTTACTTGTGCTTCTAAAACCGGTTATTGTTATTTGGTTTGATAGAGTCTTACCCTTGACCTACCTGCTGCTGGGTCTAGGTGTGGAGCATGCTGGGCACTGAGTGATGTGGCAGTTTTTACCTTTGTATTCTTGATGAAAGTGATGTGTTTTTTGGTGATGTCTTTACTTGACACTAATCCTCAATTTACTCAGGCTTCTCTATTGTCCATTATTACCCAGAGAGAAATTCACACACTCACCTCATGGTGTGTCTGGATGTGAGTGTTTGTGGCATGTGAGGTGACACAAGTTGTCTGTATTGCACGTACCAAGATATCCCAGCCACTAAGCACCGACTGTTGTAGACACAGTCAAAACACAGCCCACTGACACCAGGCAGTGCTGCAGCCAACACAACCAACACATGACCTGCACCCGCCAGGTAGTGCTGCTGTCACACCTATCCTGACATGTCTCCATGAGAGAGGGATGGCTGCTGCACTACAGAGGCTTATCACAGGACATCCTATGTGTATGTACATGCTCAGCAATCTGTATTATGTGATATTTAACTATTTTCTTGTAAATAACACCAGATAGGACCATAAATACATCTTGTAACATTATCAGCCCCCTCCAATCTTTTTTTTCTTTTTATGTTAAGGCCTACAGTGCCTGTAGGCATACTTGAAGAGTATATTGGGAAGCACTGTTAAGCTTTTGCCCATTCAGGGTTCTAGCTAGGCCCAGAATTACAGGAGCCAAAAGTGTAGCAAATGGCATTTTAAAGGAGTCATTTCTGAAAATGTGTAGTCAACCAAATTGTAGCCAAGTGTATTTTCCAGGAGCCAATTTGTTGATGTTGGAGGTATCGTCTGCATAGCTTGCTTCCATGACGTCACGGCCAGGATTTCCGCGGCGCATAAATTATGAGGTCGTGCGACGGTGAAGAGATCGTCGGAGATAAGCAACATGGGGATAACAGGTGGTGTGGGGTCCTTGCTGGTCACTGCAGATTGATCTGAGGAGGATTATATCAATCACTTTGCCACACAGATCTTTTTAAAAGCTAGGCACCATTTTTTTCACCATATGGGTGTTACTAGGCGCCAACTGAATTTTTTTTCGCGATTGGCGACACTGGCGAATGATATCTGGAACCTTGCCATTAGTGGCGCAGACAATTTTATTTATAGTGGTACCCATATTAGGGTCCATCTTTGGTGTAACCACCTAAAACCTGGGTATCATAGTGACATGTAGGTAACTTTAAACCACTCAAAAAATGGTATAGCTTCAGAGTGGTATGTGGTGGGTTTCGAATCTACACGTGGATGTCTGTCCAATCCCATGCTCACCACCTTATCCACTACACCACCACCTCCCTACACACTGCCATCAGTGTGCATGACATACACTAAAACAAAGAGATCCAACAAGCCTCCTCAGGGCGAGCCCCAACTCCCTCATTCCTCACTAGAAGCAGTCTTACCTAACAAATCATTTGGTTGCTTTCTACACTGGAAGTTCATATCTGGTGCAGTCAGCAGACAGATTGTGTAGTGCATGCTTACCATGAGCCAGTGCAGATGCTGTCTTCACAGCCTCAGCTACTCTGCAGGGACAGAAAGTGTTACCAGTAGCAGCCAAATCTGGTACATGTGGTGATGAACACTCACTGTGCAGCACAAGTGTGGGATTTGTTTTGTCGCCACACTCAGTTATGTTACACTGACACAATCCATCCTGTATTGCATCACAAACTCCAGGTCCACGCTGGGATGGACACAGTGTAATGCATGCATTAGTGTGTTGGCTTCCAGTGTAGAATGAAATGTGGTCTCTGGTATTTCTTTAATTCAGCCAATGAGAGCTGTCCTTTCAATGACAAATCAGAACAAAATTGAGCATCACCACTCATGGACAGCACAGCAGGGCATTGAGGCCATTTGTCATCTATTAGGTAATGAGGGATTTCCATAAAAATGTTGTGCTTTATTCTTAGACTTTTAATTCTAAAACTGGGCCTATACTGGTATCCCTCAGTCACCACAAGTTTGCCATTGTGGAGGGGCAGCAATAGCATACATGAGGAGCCACTCTTGATATGATTTCCCAATTATTAATAAACCAAGATTATCTCTTTAAGAAGGGTCCAGCCTAGGGACACAGAGACTAGTGAGAGAAAAATAAGATACATAAAAACACTAAATAAAACTTAAATCAGATCATAAAAAAAAAATAATGAAAGAAAATATTACAACCATTACGTCATTAACGTGTCTAATACAAAACACCCAGCCCCAAGCATCACATCTGGCACGCACACCAACACAGTCTGAAAACACGACACCAAAACATAGAGTAAGATTAACACTAAGCAGTATCAGGTAACACATTCTGACACACACACACACACACACACACACACACACACAGTACAATACAAACAGCCTCTACACCTCACACCACATGCCACACTCACCTCTGGACGCTCAGTGGACACCAGCAAGCAGGTCGTGGGCAATCTTCAATCTCCACGCTCTTCCCAGTGTCTTCACTATCTCCTGTTCACACTATCACACCTTCACCACACTTGCACAACACTGTATTTGCACCAAGGGACTAACTTTCCCTCACAAACTTGGGCGTGTTACGAGTTATTTGCAGGAATATCTGGACAAAAACCGAAAATCTGGAATGACAGCTTTCCCTTTCAGGAGTCCTAAGTAAATATCTCCGCTGTAATGTATTACAGAGGTTTGTTTTGGGCTCTTATGTGGAATTATGTGCTTAAAGTGCTACTGGAATATGTTCAAAGCTGCCAGGGGACACTAGCAATTACTGCAGGTGTGATAAATAGGAGGTAGGGAGACATATATCCCCCCTCCCATCGCTGCCATAACACTGATGTTGCCGAGACGTAAATAAAGCAAGCTGTGAATTGACTCCTGTTTAAAGGGCGGGTAATATTTAAGGCAGTAAAGTAACATAGACATTTATAACCAAGGGCTAAGTTACATTAAGGTGTAATTTAGATTAATTTACTTCATTGATTTTAAAGCTAATTCATAGTTTTAAAAAAATTATTGCTCAATGGCTCCGAGTTAATAGACAGTGGTGGTGGTGGTGGTGGTGGGTGAGGTGCTAAGGTGGTTGAAGCATGTTTTTTTTTTTTTTTTTTTTACGAGCGAGGGTGTATGTGTATGGTAAAAGGTAATAAGTACACACGGAACAATAATATAACAAGGCTTTCTGAAAAATGCTTTTATTTGTCCTTATTGACCCGAAGATATAATCTACTTATTGTTATGATAATTATTACTGGTCTTATTACATAGAAATGGCTCTGCATATAGCTTGAAATGCCCTCAAGATTGCTACGTTAAAAAATATTAATAAAAAATATTAAACATAAATAAAAAAAAAAAAACTGATAAGGCTCGCCACCAATCTCAAGGGGCAGCCTACAGTTCAGTTTAGTGACAGATACGCCAGTGCCCCCCCCCCATCACTATTCAAGCCACCTCAAGGCACAGTTCAGTTCAAGCGAGACACCGTGGGGTGCTGATGGCCTCTTCCTTGGACATAACACACACACACACACACACACAACGATAATAATGGTGGTGGTGGTGGTGGTGGTACTAGGTAACTAGTATATACTCTCACACACTTCCATTCCCCATTTCTTCCTCCTATCAATACAATTTAGGTATTTCAGGTGGGAAACAGTAAGGAATGCCCGGTAAACACTAAGAATTGAAGGAAATTTGACGAGTTGGCACTGGGAGGGACAGGGATTGATGGGGTGGGATCTTTGGTCTGGGTCATAGTGGGCGCCGGGTGGCCTGAACGAGGATGTACATAGCCATCGCCTTATTCAACACAGTTATGTGCTATATTTATATATTTTGGTGGTTGATTCTGGCTTTGCTTTACTCTCTGGATCTGGAAACACAGGGGAGTGTAGGCAAACATTGGTTGACTTACCTGGAAGGAAGGCACGGCTGAGGTGCCCCTGTGGTCCAATATTTACGTACGTAATTCATTTTAAAAATCACCAGAAGAAAAAAGGCGCTCAGACTGAAATGCACTACATTTTTAGACGCAACAAATGATCTAATTAATAACCAAAATATAATAACGTTACCGAGTGTATTGTTTACAAGGCGATCTCCAACGAGCGTTCTGTGTTTCAAAGTAAAGGCGCCAAAAACACATCATAATGTCGAGAAGGAAAGCAAAGCCACACTACATCATGGTACATTTTCTGAATACGAGAAATATTTGCTTTCCAACCAAATAAAGAAAACACAGATTCCTTGTCTTATAAAGATTTTTATATTCTATTATGGTACCGTTAACATTTTTAAATTTGAAAATACGAATAGTTTGACTAAATTTTATGGAATATTGTTACTTGGGTCATGATTTTTATATCTTCCACGTCTTATATCAAGCACCAGAACAATCTTGGTCGTGATAATTAAAAAAAAAATGTATTTAGAGAATGTCAAAAGTGTTATTTCAACGAGAAATAAAAAACATAGCTGGACATAATCTTATTGCAGATTATAACTTGATTTACATTCCTATCAATAATTAAGATACAAAAACAATGCAGACTCCAATAGTAAAGGGAAAAAAAATTATGATGCAGAACCGAAGTAGTTTTTTGCACCTTTTCTCACCACCTCCATCTCCCCTTCCCTCCCTCCCACATTCCTCCCCACCCCTCCACCTCCGCCTACTCCATTTACTTCAACACAGTGAGTCTTTAAAACACCTGCAAACACCTGCAAAACACTCGACAAACTGCCTAGATTACTTGACTGCAGGATGAAGGGGCGAGGCTGGCGGGAGTTGGCGGGTCGGAGCACCTGGGATGCCTTGTTGTGATGGTGGTGGTGGTGGACTGATTGGTGGTGTTGGTGCTGTGTGTATTTACCTAGTTGTAGTTTTACAGGGACTGGGCTTTATACTCGTGTGGCCCCGTCTCCATAACTACACTTATCCAATTTTTTTTTTTTTTAAATTATGCACACTCGTTGCTGACACCACCTCTTCGCTCAAACTGTTCAACGTCTCAACACATCTTTGTGGGAAACTATATTTTTTTTAACATCTCTCAGACATCTTCCCTTTCTCAGCTTTTTACTTTGCGATCGTGTGTGTGTGTGTGTGTGTGTGTGTCATAGTAGCTCACGAGTTACCCTTCAAATTAGTTAAGATTACATTTTCTGGCAGACCCGGCCACTTACTCAGACTTAGTCATTAGATAGAGAAAAGAAACAAGAGATTGAATAAGGTGAAGACACATAAGACAGTCCATGTAATTATGGCCCTTTTCTAAACGCCTTGCTCTCTCACCAAGGCTATTTTCAAATGCCACAGAAATAATTACCCGCGTTCTCAAAAGTGTTGTTCCTATTGATAACGTTGAAATCTTATTGTTCTGTCACTAAAGTCGTAGAAATAATCTTGAAAACCGGTGTAGTGGAGGTGTGGCATAAAAGTGTTTCAGAATGTCCCCATAATAAATGGCTCGAAAATACATAAGTATCCCTTAAAACCACTTAGCTCTAACATAATATTCCATCACAATAATTCATCAAATCGACAGCAAATGTAGTTAGAATATGATAAAAACACAGAAATTGATACGCACAAAAAACAATTAAACCTCCCGTGAACAAACAAGTTTCCCTTTAAATTAGATATCAATGACGTAATTTCTGTCAGACTCCCTCACTCTCGCTCTCTCCCTCTCCCTCCCTGACACAGACTCACTAGGAATTCGACGAGGATGTGACCTGTGTGGGGCCTTCAGATTCCTCCTCAGAGCCTCGTTATATGGTGAGAGAAGAGCCTGGGGGTGTGGAAGAGTGTCTTGGTGGGTATGGTGACTGCCGACTGGTGAGGGAGGCGGTGATGGTGATTAGGGGAGCTAACCTGTCTGGATGTTATGTATGGTGTGTCTCCGCTATGATTGTGAGGGAGGGTGTAGGTGGCCATCTAATCTGGCTGGGTGTTATGAGAATGTGGTGAGGCAGGCAGCGAGTGACTGAATGACTTACCTGGCTGTGCTGGTGAGTAGAGCCAATGACACTTCCTCCTGAGCTAGGGTAGAGTAAACCAGGTGATTTTGAATCCTTTTTCCCGGAGTCCCGACTCAATTGTAAATATATCTCACTACTTTAGAAAAAAAAAAAAATAGTCCAGTGACATTTTTTTATATACTTAAGCCAGGTCTGTAAGCAAAGATATTGTATTGTAATATTGCATTATCTTTTCTCACTAAAATCTAAATGCATTTACACTACCTTTCAGAGAACCAGTGGATACAAGCAGGGTAGGAGTTTCCTTACTAACTTGCATTTTTACTTACCATGCTTCCAATCTTGCATTTGAAGGGTGTTTGATAGATCTGGAATGAAATTTTTTTTTCTTATCTTTCTTACTGTATTCATATTTCTCATTTTGTCAATATACTAATAATAAGATAATGTACTTCATCTAAATGAATAATTAAACAATTGAGTAAAGAAATGTGAGATTAAAACACAGAAACAACTAAACCAGACCTGGATTGGATTGGAAAAGGTGGTGAAAGTTATAGATCATTACAAATATTGCACCATAAGTAAAAAAAAAAAATGCAAATAAATAACCAAACTCTGGAACTCCCTGCCTGCTTCTGTATTTCCACTTTCCTATAACTTGAACTCATTTAAGGAAATTTCAAGATATTTATCCCATTCTTTTTGCTAACTCTCTGGGATCTGCTTGAGAACTGGCATGTGGATCTTTTTGTTTAGCTATTTTTGTTGCCCTTGGTCAGATATCCCCTCGTATGTGAGAGAAAAAAAAAAAAAAATCCTTCTATGCAAAACTAGCAGGAGAGAAGAGGGCCCTAGAGTATCCTGCTGGGAGAGGGACATCTGGCAGCCTTATCTGTCGCTTACTTGCCTGAGGATAATGGTATAGGAGGTTAGTTCATGGAAACTTGGCACTCTCTACTAGGGACTTTGGCAGCATAGAGTATGAATGATGTGTGTGTGTGTGTGTATTTACCTAGTTGTATTGTACAGGGTTCGAGCGGTGTGTGTGTGTGTGTGTGTGTGTGTGTGTGTGTGTGTGTGTGTGTGTGTGTGTCTAGGACTGCCAGCCTGGTGCAGATAGATAGATAGATGTGTTTAGTTAGTTATGTCTGTATGTAACCACTGTATCATGTTTGTAAAGAGTGAAATGTGTCGTGTGCTGTGTTTGTTTCAGTTGTGGTTATTTAAAGGGTTATGATCAATGTTAGAGAATGTACACATTGATACAAAAAAGGATCAATGGATGTGATGACTTATTTTCGTGGTGTTGGTTTATCATGTTTTCTCTTTCAGCCTCCTTCCCTTTTTGCCGAGGAGCGCTGGCACATTAGCATCGTTTTTCTTTTTATAGGTGTTTCAGCACCAACAACTTTTGCTGCTAAAGTTTTGGGTGACTGCATCCTGCTGTTCACAAGACAAAACTGTTTTTCTGATAGACTTTAATTGTGTATGAGTTGAATTCTTTCCCTTTTATTAATAGAAGACAGACACCTCCACAACACACACACACACACACACACAAAAAAAAAAAAAAATCAAATACATGTAGGGTAATTTCACTTATAAACAATACATAATGTTGGACTTTGTAACCTGAAATCAGTAGAAAGCAATGAAAGTAACCAACCAACCATCAAAGATGTAAACTGTGTTGCAATTTATACTAACTTAATAGAGTTAATTATGAAAATTTTGTATGTATTTAGGAAGTAATGAGACATTATGAATGACACAACGTTGATGGTGCAGTGCTTTCTGTGAGAGGCGGGGTGGTCTGAGCAGCAGCAGGTGATGCTCTGAGGCACACGGTGTGATAGGGTACTTTAAGAAACTTTATCTTACCTATTTGTTAAACCCAGGTTGGCTTGTGTACTGCCTTGCCCTGTAGTAAGAGACTGTGATGTACTGTACTGCCTCCACCACCTCCCTTGACAGCCACAGACACTGCGGGAAACAGACGGACACACTGACAGACAAACAGTCACCAACAGAGAGCGGATTGTAGGTTTGTATAAAACAGAATGTTCATACATCACTGATATAAAACTGTATTTGTGTGTGTGTGTGTGTGTGTGTGTGTGTGTGTGTGTGTGTGTAACAACGCAGTTATGTACGTACGTACTTTATTTGCCGTGTGAAAGAAGCCATATTATAAGACTTTATTTCAGAACCCAGCCTGGACACTGCCCCCTCCAGCCCCTTGTTCCCTGGCCCCTGTAGCTTGTGCTTGTGTAGTGTTGTAGGTGGGGAGAGAACCCATGTCTTCCCCCCCTCCAGTGTAGCCGAGAGAGGGCCACTTGCTGGGGGATGTTTAGGAAACCTCGGGAGGAAAAACAGGTGAAAGAGGCGTGGAGGAGCCGTGAACACTGCGTGGACTGTGGGGTGCTGGGGAGCTGGCGGGGGATGCTTGATGGTGGACTCGTGGGTGCTGTGGTGGGTCAGGTACGCCCCTCCCACCCCAAATCCCTCTCTCACCCATGCTTATCTGTGCCCTCCTCATAAGCTTGTCCTGCAAGTCTGGCTTAGTTTGTCCTGTCGTATTTTTGCAATTTCTCTCAGTCTCTCTCTCTCTCTCTTTCTCTCTCTCCAAGTCTCCCCCCTCCTCCTTTGCTCCCTTACTTACACCCTCTACATACCTGCAATTTACCAAGTGTCCTCTCTGGAAGTGTCAAGATCTCAGATAGTCAATGTGCTGGTTACTGATCACTGTCACTCACTACGGCGCTGTTGTGTCGCAAAGGACTCGTGAATGGCAGGCGGAGTCAGAGTTTGCCGGGAGACTTGTGTTATTTTTGCCTTGTGTAGTTGTGCCCCTCGTCCCATGTGGTGCCTCCTCCCTGCCACTGCTGCGGGGACTTGCCAAGGCTGCTGCTCCTGCTGCTCATGCGCTTGTCATGCCCAGCAGAGGCATTGCCCTTCCCGCCACAGTGGAAGTCACGGGCAGTTTTTGTTGATTTATGTAGACAAAGCTTATGAATGATTAATGCTGTCACATATATGTTGGAGTAAGTTGTTATTTTTACATATGATACATTTACTACCTATTATTATACTATTTTAACCTTTGTAAAGCATGTTATTATAGAATTTACCTCTCATTGTACCTTGCGATCAGAGCCGTGACGAGTGTTGATGATAGGCAGAGGCTGCCAGGCTATGCTTGACACGTGAAGCCTTGTATCACTCCTTAAAGGCTTCACATCTTCATCAAAGAATACCTTCATCACACTCATCCCTCAAAGGGAACTTCCCTACAGAGGTTGCCATTTGTTGCTGCCCTGTACCACTTCCTCACATCCTTTTATCCTCCCACAAAGTTAGGCTGCCTGAATTCCTACTTTACAGGAAGCCAACCCCTCACACCTCCAGCATCTGTGTGCTGCTCTGCCTCACCTTTCTCATTGCCTCACTTTGAGTCACTCACTCTGGGTGCCAGAACCATCTGTTTCACCATGTACTGTGACCATGATTTAAGCTGACCAACCAAAGGTTTGACCTCACTCAAGGCATATGATCACACCACTTGAGCCATGATGACCACCATGACCCAAGTGCAGGTCACCTGAACTGTCCTGATGCATTTCTTGACTTTGTGATTCTGTTTCCTTCCCTCTCTAAACATCCCAACACTAGGAATTTTTATAAACTTTTTTTTTTACTTTTATCATCCATCACATCACAAAAACTTCTTGACCTGATTTTTTTTATTTATTATCATAATTGTTTTCTTTTTAAACAAGTGTAAAATGATGTTTGAATCAGTCAAGCTCAGCCTGAATGTTCAACACTCCAAACTTATTTTTACTGCCTATTTTTAGTTGTGTGTAGGTCTTTAACCCTAATCATGTTTCTCAAGACAGTTCAGTCTGCTTCCTGAATGTGTACTAACGGATCCACCACAGCCAGCATTGTTATGACATGCACTTTAAAAGAATGCAAACTGTTGGTGAGATTGTTAATGACTCCTGCATTTAATTTGATGTCATTTAATTGTCTTTAGTAATCCATGGTGATTGCTAATGTAATGTAGAGGTGCCACTACATCTGCAGTAACTTTGTGATTCATTGTGATTGGTGTTGGTTCCAGTAATGAACAAGACTTGGTTCTCTGTAGTGACTGTGAAGGATATCCACTGGAGGAGAAGTGGAGATGCTTGAACCTCCACTCTTGGCGAGCTGTTGGTCACTGACAGTCCAGCAGACACATCCACCACCATGTACTTGTGTTGATGCAGAGTTACTTATGGTCATTTATCCTGCAGCATGTGCATATCTTGTTTGGCTGAAGTATGAGGAGCAGCAGATATAGTTTTTAGACATCACCCGAGGCTTACATCATTGCAGCTACAGTATGCATGAAGACATCTGCCAGTGTACTTATACACTTAAGAGTTTTGGTCATGACAATATCTACCAGACTCTTGTCTTGCTTGCCACTTTGTGTTGACCTACCCGTCCACCCCCAGAGAAATGTGATGGGGCGCACCAGTCGTGTGGTGGTGGCGGGGGCCCGGCAGTGCGGCAAGACCTCCATACTTGAGAAGGCCATCTATGCTAACTCAACAGCTGAGAAGGTGAGGACGACTAGGTGTGTTCCCATTCACAACAACTCCTTACATTCTTAACCTTTAGTATTATAGAATTGCGTTTGTAAGTATTAAAGTATTAACTCTACAAGTTAGAAAGTCTGCAAGAGGTTTTAAAACTAAGTACTACTATAATATTAGTTGGAATGCCAGATTGGATGATTCAAGATATCTATAGCTGGCCACGATAACAAAAAAAATTGTCATGATAACCGATAAATTGATTATGGTTACTTTATCGGCAATAATGAATAAATTTGATTTTGAAAGTTTAAGATTTCAACATGCTGATGTTCCAAAAACTCAAGTTATTGATTATTGCTGGTTTGGAACTACTACTCTCATGTGAATGAGAGTAGTAATGAGTGACAGTGTTCATACTCAACAAACAATGAAAGTAAATTTTGTTAAAATCAGAATAGCTTGTCCTGCATGATGCTGAGGCATTCCTCTCTGCCACAGCAGTACATCCCCACAGTGGAGGACACTTACGTAGGCATTGTGGAGACAGAACGAGGCACGCGGGAAAAGCTGCGGTTCTATGACACAGCGGGTCTGGATGCCCAGCACCGCAGCCTGCCACAGCACTACCACGCCCTGGCTGACGGCTATGTGCTGGTGTACAGTGTGACAGACAGCCTCTCCTTCCAGCTCCTCACTGACATGAAGAAGGACATAGACCGCCACAAGGAGAAAAAAGATGTGAGATACTTTCTCTTATCCTTTCTTAGAAAGATTTAACTTAATATCAAAATGTTATAAGAGAAAACAGTATCTGCTCACTTAGCCTCACTAATAACTAGGTATAAAAGCATAGGGAAACTCAGTCATTACATGGAAGGGCAGTAGTTGATGTCAGCCACACCATGTAACTATAAGCACACCAAGGCAGGGATGCTAGTGTCTGTGAATTCAGTCCCTCTCTGGCTAACCTGCAATGCTCCCTAGTTCTTTAATGTGAACCAGTCCAACTCAGTCCCTCTTTTGGTAACCTGCAATGCTCCCCAGTCCAAAAGAATAAAGCAGATCCCTGTTTCTTATAAGCTCTGAAGCAAGTCACCCCTGCAGGTCCCCATCATCATCCTGGGCAACAAGAGTGACCTGTCGGGTAGCAGCGGTGCAGTGGACGAGACGACAGCTGAGCGGTGGGCAGCAGGGGAGCGGCTGCGAGTGTGGCAGGTGAACACGGTGGACCGCAACCTGCTGCTGGAGCCATTCATGAACCTGGCCTCCCGTCTCAACCCCCAGCCCAACAAGACCTCCTTCCCTCAGCTCCACATGGGCCGCAAAAACAAGGACTGAGGCGACCATGGAGGCAAGGGACACATGGTCTTCAGGGGTCACTTGGACTTTATTTTCTCAATTTATATTTTGTGCAGGTTGTATTTATCTCCCTGTAATTTACAATATTTGCTTTATCTTCCAAAGTATTTTTTTTTATCTTCAGGGAAATTGAGTATTATGTTATTGGTGGTATCTTGGTTGTAATTATTGGGTTGAAGGACACAGACACTGCAGGCATGTACAGTACAGCAATATTGCTGCTCATCATCCCTGAGGGATTTAGGGTTGTAGCTTGTGAGTGTCCTGTCTTTGGTAACAAAAGGTTGTATTGGCAGCACCAGTCTGCTGCCACTGTTGCATTCCAAAACATATGAAATTGTAGGTGATGTGCCTTTGCAGTGGATGATCTGACCACATAGTACAAGTTGACTTATTTATTTTTACACAGGTTCCTTCCTACTAAGTACTCTTAAGTAATGAAAAAAATTACGACCAAATCAGCAAGTTGCCAAATTCTATTTAGGTGCCACTTTTGATAAATGCACAACTTATCCACATTCTGCCAGAAAACTCCATATAAAAGTTTAAGCCACACTATAAAGGTTTAAACCATTGTCACAAACGCTGGGCACTGTTCCTTGGAAATATATTAGTAATGTGGAAGTTTAGGCAGAAGTTAGTACCTATGTAGTGGATAGTTAACTAAAAATTATTCAATAAATATATCCCTGGTAGGGTGCTATGTATCAACATACATATATACATACCCTCTAAGAAAGAAAATGTGCTCATCAAATTGTCATAGGTGCACACAAATACTGTATTGCTGGAAGCCAGCAGCTACCTAAGAGGATGTTCAGATGTACTGAGATCCCCGTAGTCTTTCTTGTCAGGAATCCTTCATACAACTGTACTGCTTCTAGTACAGAATTCCCTAGTAGGCCACTCAGCAACCTTCACATTCCTAGGGTCTCATCTTCTTGGGTAGAATTGAATTGATCCTTTGGTCAAGTAACCTTTATGTGTAATTTGAAAGTAATAAGTGGGTAATCCTGGTGATGTTTCCAAAGCTTGACCTGTCCAATCTTAAACCTTTGACAACAGATAGCATATGTATTGTGATAATCTGTTGAATAGTTTTCAATTCTCCAGCAGTGACTAGCACACACATTACTGTTTTAAGGTAAAGGATACTTGACCTATTTTGTATTTATCACAAACATTTAAGCTAATATAAAATTATTTCCTTTGATAAGAAATTTCAAAGGGACAATTTTATTGCAGCCCATTTAATGCATTGCAGCAAATAAATGTGAAAATTTCTGTGATTTTTTAATACCTTTGTGAATCAAGTGCACACTTCAAACTTACCTTAGTTCTGGAAAGCTTTAGTAATAAAAGGACAATGAAAAAACACTTTATCTCTGACTAATTTGATGTTATAGGACTTATTGTTAACAAATATATAAATATGTACACAATCTTGCTACAAACTATTTCGCTGTCTTTTGTAACAAGATGCAATAGGAATCTTTACACAGCATGGAATTGTTAGCTTGATGGGGGCAACCCTGGCTTGTGCGTGTGGGACCCAGCTAATGTGTCCCATTACTAAAAACATTAACTTCTTGGGTCAGACTCAAGGCCACACTGCACTTGGAATGAATGTCTTACTCAGATAAGTATTAAAAGACAAGAATAGTACAGTGTAGCCCATGCTTTTTTTTTTTTTTTTTTCCCTAGAAATTTTACAAAGTACTGATGATCTATGTTGGGTAATTTGTTAATGGCTAGACTTTTGAACGAACTGCCCCATGCACAAACAAGACTTGGGCCATCAATCCTACTTGCCGGTAGTCTGCCCCCAAAGACATCACAGATATAATCTCTTTTCTCCATTGCTACCTCAGTTATCAAACATTTGGTCTCGGATAAAATTTATCCAAGTACTGAAAACATTCACAAGTGTCAACAAAAGCACAAGCCTTCATCAAGAGTGGTCTTGACCAGTCAGTACTCCAGACCTATGTAATACTGAGTGTGCAAGCTTGGAGCAGGTATTTGCTGAAAAAAATCAGAGATGATAATGGCTGAGCACCAGTAATCCCTAAAATGCTTGTGGACCCAGCCTTAGCCTCCCACTGCCATTTGCCCTGACTAGATGATGTATAGTAGAGTTTCTCAAAGGGAAACTGCATCACTCACCTACTTCCCACCTGAATAGTCTAATGAGTTAACATATTCTCTTATTTAATATTATCACAAATCAGGCATAGCTTTAAAAGCAAGAACTGCAATTATGAAACGACCCAGTCTAATAGAAGACAAGAAGGTGTAAATGACCACATCATCATGCAAGCCAAGTCACATTACTCTGTCCTTCATGACAGAACTTACTCCAGTAATGTGGAATATGGAAAATCTTTATACATCCAAAGTTTGCATGAAACTGTGATAGAACATGAAGTTGTATACAAGAAATTAGCAAACATCTAATAAATATAAACAAAAAGCTACACACTTTGTGACTGTGTCGGCGAGACACTTGCCGAGGTGGCGTGTGTGGATACAGTAACAGAACACCCTAGTAGTTCATGTGCTATGGCTCGTTGGAATGCTCAATACACTAGGCACTTTCAGCTTGGACTACAAAGTTATATTTAAGCCTCTCAAAATATTGGTGTGGAAAAAATAACTTTGCCGTTTTTATCTGGAAATTATGAGACACGTTTAGTACAAAATATAGACTCTATAAAAACATGACTTGATAAAAACAAAATGGCAAATGCAATGTGAAGTTCCCACAAATATCCTCTTGAAAGAATGCAATTAAAAAGTTATCAATCATAAATGAGCCTAATGAAGTTGAAAATATTTTGAGCAACTGCGTACAACCTAGTCTACTTACAAACGAGCATAGCAGCAGCTAGAAGTACTAGACTATGATAAGAAAATCATAATGCATTTCACCTCTGATATTGGTATTCACTTCTGGTATTGGTGTTCACTTCTCCAGACGCTGCACGCATACAAACACACGCACACACACCACATGCAAAAAACTGCCAGACTTCTGCTAGTAAACTGTCAAAACACAATTGCACTAAAGTGATCTGAATTTTCTGTTACATAACCCTGCATGAAAATTTTGTTTTGTGTATCAGAATGAAATTTAAGAACTAATTTATACCTGCTAGTCAAATATTAGTACCAGCCTAACATTTTCTGCATCTGACTTCCTACTACACCCTACTTGGCATCTCAGCAGTTCCAACTCCATCGTGAGGGTAGTAAAACTGTACACACCGCTTTAAATGCAACACCATTGTCTCAGTGCAGACAGCCTCTTCTGCTCCAAATGCCTCCAAGAATACTATCAGCAAAAAATTTCTACACAATCTATGACATGACAAAAACTAAGTGGATTTATTAATGCCAACAAACAAGTATCCCTCGGTTATCTACATTCATAACATGTCCTTGACCAGGTAAAATGGGCTCCACATGAACACCCATCACATTTCTATCTAACGCCGTCTTGCGAGTCTAGTTTAAAAACACACAAGAATTTCATGACATTCTTTTAAAAACCGGAATGCATTTCATGTTTACAGATAAAAATTCCTTCATCTTAAATAATGAATGAGTGAAAAAGATGACCACCCTTTGTCCCTCCGTCAGTGCATGCTATGCCTCTCCTCTGTCCTCTGCCCACACACTCCACTCTCCACACCAGCCTGGCACCAACCTTCTCGTATAAAAGATAACACTATATGTATAAAAAGAACCAAAATGTCATTCCTAATTTCAAAAGTGAGCCAAGGTGAACATCACATCTTCCCCTCCCTTACCTACCCTCCCTTCCCCTCACCAGTAACCTCTGCACTCTTCCCCACTACCAAATACTACCACACTAATAACAACCATGATCCCTCATCATCCTTCCATCCATTCTGCTCTTACCTCCCTCTCACACTGCATGGCACCACACACCTTCCTCACTCGTCATGCACGCCGCCTTAACCACTCGAGTATCAAAAATGTAGAAACACTGAGAGGAATAAATTTAGCAGCGAAGTGACAGAATTATTTGCTCAATCACTGACTGGGAACGCTTACATTCTGTTTTAAAGTTGTATTGGAGTGTTGCTGGTTTCACCTTACTATCTTTTCTTCTTACCAATGTATAAAAAAAATAAATAAAAAACAGAAGAAAATAAGAGGAAGTGGTTGCTACCACATGACAAAAACAAAAGCTCCAAAATATCCTGGAACTTTAAACAAGAGCTTAGGTATATGATGGGCTCCTTAGCAGCCAACTATCATATTATCTAGTATAAAGGTGAGGATAACAAAGAGAGGAGCACTGGTGGGCCTATGAATGGTGAGGGTCAGAGGTGAAGGAGAAGGTCTGGCGGCAGGACATCCGGGGTGGAGGGGTTGGTGGCTGGTCTCCTGCGTCACCATCACTGCTCCCGGGCAAACCTGCGGAGGGACACACAACCATTACTGGCCTGTCACTTGCCTCCTCACCCTCCTAAAACTGATCTCTTCATATGTTGCAACACTCACTGACAACCAAGAACACTGACAGTCTGGTAATAACAAGAGGTACTATGCAATGATAGATCAGAATCTTACACACTAAAGTAGCAACTTCCACATCAAAAGATGTAACAAAACCAATTTTTAGAGAAACTGATCAGTGTGTAACAAAGCTTTTACCAATAATGAAGAACATCTTTTGATCTTGCTAGAGGATATTGTGAATTTTCAGATCATTATTAGTTACAAGACAGCAAACTGCCGCTGTACAACTACCCTCTGCTCCAAATCTAGTGTATATATGGTATTACCATAATGAATTAATACTGCATTTGGTTTGCCTATACTTTTCCGTGCAATCTTTCATTTTATAACAGTAAAGACTAGAGACTACTTTCAAGTCATGCTGAGAACTGCACACTATGGGGAGGACTACTAGAAACATAGTAATTAATTTTCGGGTTGACCGAGACAACAAATAGACACTTTAGTGGTGAGTGTCAATATAATGCAGACTGCCTTCAGAAGATAACCTTGTAGTAAACTGGACTTTCACTGTAATAAAATGAAGTACACCACACTGACGGCAGACAGCACAGCCAGTGTTGTGAGGGGAGGAGATGCGTTCTTACCTGCGTGTGGCCCGTTGGTGTGTCTCCGGGCCAGAGGGGTGGGGGAGGACAGGTCCACAGAGTTGTTACGGCGGTGGGGTGGAGGGTCCAGCTGGTACTGCTGTGGGGGAGGAGGGGGGGCCAAGAAGGAGGGGTGAATGCGATGGTGGTGAGTGTGATGGTGGTGGGGGAGCTGGTGATGCAGGCTAACGGAGTGGAGGGGCTGGATGAGCGATGCGTGTGCGTGGTGGTGATGGTCGGACCCGTGCTGCAGCCCTGAAGAGTGCATCCGGGGCGGAATGGGGGGCGGCGAGACGTCCCGGGGTGGCAACTCTGGGGCATCGGGGGCCTGCTTCACCTGCAGCACGAGACACAACACTCAGGAGGTGCGGTAGAATATGTTCGTGTGAATAATGCAAGTTCTTGTAAAAGAGGAAAAAATAAAATAAACAAATACAAAGACATAGTATAACAGGGCTTGCATAAATCATATCTTGTCTTCACGAAAATACATAAAACAACCTTGCATTAATTGTATCTAATCTTGAAAATATATGAATAGAATAAGTAAATAAATAAATACAAATAATAAAGCCAATATACATTTGAGACAAAATAGCACAGTAAATCAAAGTGTGTGTGTGTGTGTGTGTGTGTGTGTGTGTGTGTGTGTGTGTGTGTGTGTGTGCGTGTGCGTGTGCGTGTGCATGTGTGTGTGTTACCTTAGGTGAGGTGTCGCCAACAGAGGGTTCCTTTTTGCGGCCCCGAGGTGGTAGTGGTGGAGGCGCCACCTGGGAGGACACAGGGGGTGGTGGGGGTGCTTGGGGAGGGACGTAGCGGTACTCAGTGGCCATCACATCTGAAGGAAGAGAGTGGCTCATATCAGTACTCTATTCCCTCATACACACAAACACAAACACAAACACACACACACACACACACACACAGAGGAAACGACGAGCCGGCGAGATTTGTATATGAGGGGTATACAAATGAACGATGATATAAGATATAAGTGCCCATTGGGAAAGAGTGACCATGTAATATTAGAAATAGATATAGAAGAGGGAAAGGAAGACAGAGATGATTCATACAAAAGAGACCGATTAAATTACAGAAAGGCTGATATTGAGAATCTCAAGAACTACTTCAAATACATTAACTGGGAGGAGATGGAAAACTCAAGAGACAATGCAAGAGAAGTATAACTTATTTTTTGGAAATATACAAAACAGGAGTCAGGGAATATGTCCCGAAATATAGACCTAAAGAAGAAGGAAAGAAAGATTGGTTTAACGCAAGGTGTGCTAGGGCAAAGGAGAAAAGAGATGGAGGATGGAAAAGGTAGAGGAGAAATAGAAATCCAGTAAATAAGGAAAACTTCAAGGCAGCGAGGAATGAATATGTTAAGGTGAGGAAGGAAGAGGAAAGAACTATGAAAAGGACATTGTCGAAAAATGTAAGGAGCAACCAAAATTGTTCTACAGATTCATAAATGGAAAAATTAGGCAAAACGAAACAATAGAAAGGTTAAAAGGAGAGAATGGGATGGTGGAAGACCCAAAAGTATGGCAGAACTATCAAATAATAAATTCCAGGAGGTCTTTACTAAGGAATCCAAATTTGAAAGGCCACAGGGTAATAGAGAGACAATCTATATGAAAGAGATTAAAGTAACCAAGCTTGAAATAAAAGAGTTAATGAAGGAACTGGATGAAGAGAAGGCAATGGGACCGGATGAAGTCTCAGGCAGAATACTGAAAGAATGTAGGGAAGAACTAGCAAGTCCTATATACATCATAAAATGCTCAATAGAAAATGGAACAGTACCAGTAGAATGGAAAAGAGCTGAGGTGGTTCCCATATATAAGAGCAGAAGGAAGGAAGAACCTTTAAATTACAGACCGGTATCACTAACTAGTGTAATATGCAAGATGTGTGAAAGAATAATAAAGAAACAATGGATCGAGTTCCTTGAAGACAACAAATTAATATCAAATAGCCAATTTGGTTTTAGAAGAAGACGGTCGTGTGTAACTAATTTAATGAGTTTCTACTCTAGAATAGTTGATAGAGTACAAGAGAGAGGGATGGGTTGATTGTATTTATTTGGATTTAAAAAAGGCATTTGATAAAGTGCCACATGCAAGATTACTGTGGAAGTTAGAGGAGAAGGGTGGCTTAAAAGGAAGCACATTGAGATGAATGAAAAATGATTTGAGGGGGAGAGAAATAAGGATGGTAGTTAAAGATATGATGTCCAAGTGGAGAGCAGTAGAAAGCGGAGTGCCGCAAGGGTCAGTATTAGCACTAATACTTTTCCTCATTTATATATAACGACATGCCAGAAGGAGTGAACAGCTACATAAATCTGTTTGCGGACGATACGAAACTGTGCAGAGTTATAAAGCAAAAAGAGGATTGTGAAATACTGCAGGAAGACCTAAATAAATCTGGGAATGGAGTAAAAAGTGGGAAATGGAATTCAATGTGGACAAAAGCCATGTCATGGAAATGGGAAAGAGTGAAAGACGACCCGTGGGAATCTATAAGATGGGAGATGGAGTAGAACTGGAGAAAATAAAAAGGAATATGCAGGAGTAGTGTGGACCCCTCATATAAAGAAACACATAAGGAAGTTGGAGAGACTACAAAAAATGGCTACAAGAATGGTTCCAGAATTTGAAGGGATGACATATGAGGAGAGACTAAAGGCTATGGATCTACCAACCCTGGAACAGAGGAGGGAGAGAGGGGATCTGATACAAGTTTATAAATTGATCAATGGAATGGACCAAGTAAATAATGAGAAACTGATAGCACAGTAAAAAGCTGAGAAAGGGAAGATGTCTGAGAGATGTTAAAAAATAAAGTTTCCACAAAGATGTGTTGAGATGTGGAACAGTTTGAGTGAAGAAGTGGTGTCAGCAACGAGTGTGCATAGTTTTAAAGAAAAATTGGATAAGTGTAGATATGGAGACAGGGCCACACGAGCATAATGCCCAGCCCTTGTAAAACTACAACTAGGTAAATACAACTAGGTAAAGGTAAATACACACACACACACACACACACACACATTGAGATGGATAGAAAATTATTTGAGGGAGAGAGAAATAAGGACGGTAGTTAAAGATATGACATCCAAGTGGAAAGCAGTAGAAAGCGGAGTGCCACAGGGGTCAGTATTGGCACCAATACTTTTCCTCATTTATATTAACGACATGCCAGAAGGTGTGAACAGCTACATAAATCTGTTTGCAGATGATACAAAACTGTGCAGTTATAAAGCAAAAAGAGGATTGTGAAATACTGCAAGAAGACCTAAATAAGATCTGGGAATGGAGTAAAAAGTGCCGAAATGGAATTCAATGTGAACAAAAGCCATGTCATGGAAATGGGAAAGAGTGAAAGATGACCCATGGGAATCTATAAGATGGGAGATGGAGTAGAACTGGAGAAAGTAAAAAAGGAAAAGGACTTAGGAGTGACGATGGAAGAAAAAAATCAACCAGTAAGCCATATTGATAAAATTTTTAGAGAAACATATAATTTGCTAAGGAATATTGGAGTAGCATTTCACTACATGGACAAAGAAATAATGAAGAAATTGATAAGTACTATAATAAGACCCAGATTGGAATATGCAGGAGTAGTGTGGACCCCTCATAAAAAGAAACACATAAGGAAGTTGGAGAGACTACAAAAAATGGCTACATGAATGGTTCCAGAATTTGAAAGGAATGACATATGAGGAGAGACTAAAGGCTATGGATCTACCAACCCTGGAACAAAGAAGGGAGAGAGGAGATCTGATACAAGTAGAAGGAATAGTCACAGGTAGGACACAAACAAGCCTGACCCAGCACAGCACTACTCTCTTGTCCCACAATTTGTCCCACCATTCAACCACTCACTTCCTGTCCCAAGCTCAACAGGGGCAAAGACGGCATTGTCGGCGGAGATGTGGAGCGCCTGGTGGTGCTGGGGAAGGCTGGGGCTGCTAGGCGTGTTCGGGGTGGGAGGTGTGGTCATGTCATCTCCCTCAGCCCCCTCGTTCAGCTTGGGTCCTCTCTCGCTCTGCAGGAAGATGCCGGGCAGGGGATTGGGCACCTTGTTGCGAGGCTTGATGCCGGGGGACTTGAGGTAGCTGTTGTGCCACCGCCGCTCCTGCAACACAAGGACAGATTGGTCAGGGACACTTGGGACAAATAATGAAAGCTACCTACACCTAGTCCATATCTATTTTCCCATTACTAAGTGAAAAATTGGAAAAAAATATGTAGGTTGACTTAAACCCATTTTTTCTCTCTTTTAAATGGGGACAAACAAGAAAGCCCAACTCTACAATTACTTAATCAATAGCTGTCTCCCTGTTACTACATTATTAAATGGAAAATGGAAAAATATAGAAGTTGACTTCAGAAATACATTTTTTCACTCTTAAATT
>NC_059286.1:12743639-12763639 GCF_017591435.1 Portunus trituberculatus
TCAATATCATTTCAACATTCCTCAACACCATCAGAATATCTCAACATCTTTCAATACCATTTCAACATTCCTCGACTCAGACTCCATTTTCAAGATCTCAATATCATTCCAATAATATTCTAATACCATACCAATATGCTGCTAAAATAAACACCTTTTTCAACACCAAAACACCCCTCTGATACCACTTCAACACTCCTGAACACTCTTCCAAAATGTATACGTCTTTCCAATACCCTTCAAATACTCTTTCTTCGACCTTCAACACCATTTCAACACCAACATCCTCTCTTTCCTCGACATTCAACATCATTTCAACAGTTCTAATACCATTACTACAATCTTTCAACACCTTTCGGACACTTAATACCCATCAAGTACTTATCACCATCGCAACACTGTTCAACGCCACTCCAACACTAAAAACACCATTAAAACACTCAACCCCCTTCCAATACCATTTATATAATATTCAACACCTTTTCGACATTAAAGTACTCTTCTAACACTCCAACACCCCCTGGAATACTCTTCAACACCTTTTCAGTACGCTTTCCATAATCTTTCAACACCTAAAGTACCCTTTCAATACTCCTCAACACCATTCCAACACTCCAATACCCTTATAACACTCTTCAACACCCTTCCAATACCCTCTGTACACTCCACACCACTGCAGGTAATTGTGGTTCGGTGGTTACCTTAATGGGCGGCTTCTTGCAGTTCTTGGGTTCGATCTCCTTGGATCTGTCATAGAGATAGTTGGCAATCTTGGTGTGGTCATCTGTGTCGAAGGGCTGCAACGTCTCCAGGAAGTTCTGTGGAGGAGAGAGGGAGAGAGGTTATTGTGGGGCTTTGTCAGTGGGTTCTGTGGGATGTAAATGTTAAGATAGTGGTGAGGTATTGGTGTGAATGAATGGTGGTGATGGTTGTTGCTATTCTATGAAGGTTTGTCCAAGAGTTCTGGCGGTTTCTATGGGTTTTATACAAATTTTGAAGAGTTTTTGAAGATTGCCTTGCACAAATAATTTCAAAAAGGTTTTCAAGGGTGTTTCCATGATTCTAGAGGCAGTTGCACATGAACTTTGCGGGATTAATGAAAACCACGAGGTATCAAGAATGTTTTCATGAATCTGGCTATAAGTTACACATGATTCAACATAGTCAATAAAAAAAAAAAAAATGAAGCCATGGATTCTCAGACCACAAATAGAAAACAAATATTCTACACGTTAACCAGAAAACTATGACAAAAAATATAAAGATCTATATAAGCAACTTTGTGGCCTTTGAAGCAATCCTCATGAGGGTAAAGCCACAAGATCAAAAGCTACAGATTCTCAGCCTACAGATAGGAGACAAATACAAATACTCTACACTGTCAATAAGTAAAATACGAAAAAAAAAAAAAAAAAAATGTAGATCAATATAAGCATCTTTGTAGCTTTTGAAACAGTCCTGGCGAGAGTAAAGCCTTTAAGAATAAGGGACTGGACACAAGGCTTCTGAAGGCAGACAGGCGGGAGACAAAGACACGCCCACCACTGAGCTTCACAAAATAGGTCACTCTTCTCACCACGGAATGACAAGGAGCAAATCGGTCTTGATTGCGTACCATTCACGTCTGATTCGGCACACACACACACACACACACACACACACACACACACACACACACACACACACACACAAGCTTCCTGTTGTAAGAGTACGCACGTGAGAGAGAGAGAGAGAGAGAGAGAGAGAGAGAGAGAGAGAGAGAGAGAGAGAGAGAGAGAGAGAGAGAGAGAGAGAGAGAGAGAGAGAGAGAGAGAGAGAGAGAGAGAGAGAGAGAGAAGGGTACAAGAAGAGACGAAGAGGAGGGAGGAGGGGAGAGAGACAGATAGAGGGAAGGGAATAGGTGGGGGGAGAGAGAGGAAAGGAGGGAATAGGAAGAGAGAGAGAGAGAAGGAAAGGAGTGAGGGAGAGAAGGAAAGAGTACGAGGATAGGAGAAGAGAACAAGGAGAAGTAAAAATGAAAGTGAGTGAGTGAGTGAGTGAATGAATGGAAGGAAAGTAAAGAGAAAAACACGAATGAATGAATGGGAACAGTAGAGCGAAGGGAAAGAGTGAATACAAATGAGTGGACGAATCAAAGTAAAAAAAAAAAAAAAAAAAAAAAGAAAGAAAAAAAGAAGGAAAAGAAAAAAATACATTAGAATTTCCTTTATCGTGTTTCACCCTACGAGATAAGAATGACCGACTGACTGACTGACTGACTGACTGACCAACATCAACTAGTACCACATCACCACCACCACCACCACCACCACAAGACAAAGATGACGTGGAAACAAACAGGAAAGAACTCATGCTATAACAAACACCATAAATGAATAAACAGAAAAAAAAAAAAAAAAAAAAAAAAACGGATGTAAATCTAAACAAAGATACAATGAAAAAAAAATCTGGAAACATCTAGGTCAAGGTTAGTCTCTCTCTCTCTCTCTCTCTCTCTCTCTCTCTCTCTCTAATAATAATAATAATAATAATATACAATAATGAAAGGTGAAAGAAAAAGGACAGATAATTCAAACAAAAATTAATGACGCAAAGACATACATGGAGGAGGAGGAGGAGGAGGAGGAGGAGGAGGAGGAGGAGGAGGAGGAGGAGGAGGAGGACGCTAAAGTGAGTGAATGAGGAAGGAAGAGGAGGGGGAGGAAATAAGGCAAAAGAGGAAAAGGGAGATGAGGAAGAGGAAAAAGAGTAGAAAAGGAAAGAGGAAATGAGTGAAAGACCAAAACCAGGACGGAAGAAAGAAGGTAGGAGAGAGAGAGAGAGAGAGAGAGAGAGAGAGAGAGAGAGAGAGAGAGAGAGAGAGAGAGAGAGAGAGAGAGAGAGAGAGAGAGAGAGAGAGAGAGAGAGAGAGAGAGAGAGAGACGACTGTGGGTGTCTACTAACCTAACTTATTCTTCATTACATTTCATATCCTGTCCTCCTCCTCCTCCTCCTCCTCCTCCTCCTCCTCCTCCTCCTCCTCCTCCTCCAAGACACGTGACGGGGAAATGTCAGACGCACGTGGCAAGGAAGACAAGGGAAAATCAAATTGAGAACAGAGGGAAACTGAATGAAAGGTTGGAGAGGGAAAATCAAATAAGCTCAATGGAAGACAGGGAGGAAAGGAAGAAAAGGAAGGTAAGAAGTAAAGGTTGAATAGGAAAAAAAAAGGAAAAAGGAAGATAAAAGAAATGAAAGTTGAATGAAAATAGGAAAGGAAGAAAGAGGAAAACAATGAAGGTTGAACGAAAAGTAGGGAAAAAGGATGATAAAGGAAGAAATGAAGGTTGAATGAAAAATGGGAATAAAGGAAAGATAAAAAGAAATGAGTGAATGATAAATAGGAAATAAAGGGAAAGATGAAAAGAATGAAGATAAATTGAAAGAAAATAGGAAAAGGAAAGAAAAAGAGGAAGGAAAGAATGAAGGAAAGCAAGATTTAAATGAGAAAATGTGAAAAAGAAAAGGAAAGGAATGAAGGTAAATTGACTGGAAAAATTGAAAAAAAAGATAAGAAGAAAGATTGATTGAAATTCAAGAGAACGTCCAAAAAGAATGATAAAGAAATACAAAAGAGAAAAAAGAAAATGAACAAAGAACGTAATCAAAAGTAGGAAAACTGGAAACTAAAGGAAAAAAAACAAAGGAAAAATATGGAAAATATGGAAAACACAAGAGAAAAGTGAAAGAAAAAAATTACTACAACAAAACCAACAGTCACCACCTCCAAATACAAACACAGTGATTGTCTAGCACGATGGGTAAGCCCCGCCCCTTTACTTGTCTAGATCTGTGAGTGGCTGCTGTGATGGATAAACCCCGTCCTCCATGCCCGTCTGGAGACACGATTGGGGGAAGCGCTGAGTAAACCACGTCTTTGTAATATGATTGATCGATTCACTGTTGCTAATAAGTCTCGGACTAATCTAACCAAATCTAAGGCTGGTGTTAGACCATGCGGCGTCACAGATGGTGATATAGCACACAGACAAATGAGGGGTGTCACACTACTGCGATTCCCAGTTCCCGCCGCACAGCGCCGCAAAGCCGCAACGCCGACGTCACGCCGATAGAGAAAAACACAGTTCTATGGGCGGTGTCACACAATGGGACATCCCCCTGGTGCCACTTGTGTTTATACGATGTTTGACGTGGACTTACTTATTCAGTGCAGCAATGCAAGGCTAACATTTAACGAAAACAATGTAAAGGAATATTCTGATAAGAACTGTAAAGAGAAATCATGGATTGAAATTGGTGAAATAATGTACGAGAACCTTTCATCATATTTCCGTACACTGTGATAAAACTGCTCAAACCTTTGACTTGTTTCTCGTCCAGCACTGAATGGGTGTACAGTGTCCACGACGAGTTGGCTCTTTCAGTAAACCCTCTGCTCCTAATGAACAAACAACTCTTAGTTTGGACAACATGATAATGCACCTATCAACGCTTGGCTGTGCGGGTTGGCCGCGATGTGTGATATGATACAGGGCATAGTGTGACACCGACCTAACCTAACCTAAAGTTTACTGTGATTGGTTAACGAGATGGAGTAGTAGTAGTAGTGGTAGTAGTAGTGATGGTGGTGGTGAGTGAGAGTTGAGAGAGAGAGAGAGAGAGAGAGAGAGAGAGAGAGAGAGAGAGAGAGAGAGAGAGAGAGAGAGAGAGAGAGAGAGAGAGAGAGAGAGAGAGAGAGAGAGAGAGAGAGAGAGAGAGAGAGAGAGAGAGAGAGAGAGAGAGAGAGAGAGAGAGAGAGAGAGAGAGAGTAACACTGTACATGACACACACACACACACACACACACACACACACACACACACACACACACACACACACACACACACACACACACACAGAGAGTTGAGTTAGCCACGGCACAGTCAGGGTTGAGAGAGAGAGAGAGAGAGAGAGAGAGAGAGAGAGAGAGAGAGAGAGAGAGAGAGAGAGAGAGAGAGAGAGAGAGAGAGAGAGAGAGAGAGAGAGAGAGAGAGAGAGAGAGAGAGAGAGAGAGAGAGAGAGAGAGAGAGAGAGAGAGAGAGAGAGAGACGTGTGTTAGCCTTACCTATTATGACACTTAAAACAATCACATTACGTAAACAGGCAAACTTCTAGAAAAGGAAAAAGAAAACACCAAAAAGCTCAAATAACCAACAAAACACTAAAAAAAATACACGTAAACACAACCCAAATTCCCTAAAACCTTTAAAAACACAACTCGACTATTCTGAAAGACTTTAAATCAGAACAAAATTCCATAGAAAACGGGAGAAAAAATTAAGACACTCAATATTACCTATACACAAGCTAACTTCCTTTTAAAACGTCTACACATAAGAACACAAGGAAGTGAGGGAAGCCTAACACCTTAAAAGACACAATTTGACTTTTTTTGAGACTTTTAAACGCTCAAATGATCAAAACCACAACAAAACTCAATAGAAAAAAAAAAAATTTAATCACATATTACCTACACACAAGCTAACTTCCTTTTAAGACGCCAACACATAAGAACACAAGAAAATGAGGAAAGCTACAAGAATCTGATAGGCCTACACGTGGCAGTTCTTGTGTGAATAAAACTATCTAATTCCACTTATCATCCCCATCCATATATTTGTCTAATCTTCTTTTTAAAGCTCCCTATTGACTCAGCGCTAACATGACCACTGAGTCCGCTCCATTCATCAACCACTCAGAGAACCCGTTCCTTCCCATTTCTTTCCTAATCCTGAATTTGTCTAGGTGGGGTCCATTATTTCTAGCTCCTTCCTGGCTACTGGTCCAGGATAGAGCCAGAAATAGTGGGTTCAAGATTGCTACAGCCTAATAACACATATCTAACAACACAAAACACTAACAACTTTCTCCATTCACAACCAACATAGTACGAAAAGAAAAAGAAGAACGAGAAGGAAAAAAAAAGGAGGAGGAGAAGAAAACAAGAAAAAAGAAAAGAAAAGAAAAAGAAGAAGAGGAAGAGGAAGAAGAAGAAGAAGAAAAAAAAAAGGAAGAAGAGAAGAAAAAAAAAAAAAAAGAAAAGAAAAAAAATGAAGAACGAGAAGGAAAAAAAGGAGGAGGCGGCGGAGGCGAGGAAAAGAAGAAAAGAAAAGAAAAGAAAAAGAAGAAGAAGAAAGAAAGAAAAAGGAAGAAGAAAAAAAAAAAAAAAAAAAGAAAAAGAAGAAGAAGAAGGAAAAAAAGGAGGAGGAGGATGAGGAGGCGAGGAAAAGAAGAAAAGGAAAAGAAAAAAGGAAAAGAAAAAGAAAAGAAGAAGAAGAAGAAGAGGAGGAGATAAATACAGACCCATGAAACAAGACACACGAACAATGAGAATAAGGAAAACGAAGAAACAGAAAAGGACAAAAGGAAACAAACGAAGAGGAAGAGAAAAGAAACACGTCACCATCCTCACAACACATCTAAACAACCTCCAGTCACAACTCATGATCTTTTTCCAGTCCTTACCAGTCACCAGTCATCACCCTCACTAAACACTGATGACTTCCCTATCCTCACCAGTCACCAAGCCACCACCGTCACAACACTCAAACAACCTCCAGTCACCACTCATGATTGACTTCTCTATTCTTACCAGTCACCAGTCATCACCCTCACTAAACACTGATGACTTCCTTATCCTCACCAGTCACCAAGCCACTACAAAACAACAAAACAACCTCCAGTCACTACTCATGATCCACTTCCCTATCCTCACCACTCACTATATTCACCAAACACCGCCATTCACAAACCACTGATGACTTCCATGTCCTCACCAGTCACCAAGCCACTACAAAACAACAAAACAACCACCAGTCACTACTCATGATCCACTTCCCTATCCTCACCACTCACTACATTCACCAAACACCGCCATTCACAAACCACTGGTGACTTCCCTGCTCTCACCAGTCACCAAGCCACTCTCTTCTTTAATGACGATCAACAAACCCGGATCTGCCAGCACGCGCCTCCCTGGTGAGCTCTCCTTTACCGAGAGTCTTACCGCACGTTTTGTATCTGAACTCTGGGTGAATCAATGAAGTCACGCAAGACAGACCCTCGCCGCTCATTCCCAGGGCTGTCTCTATATTGTAACTATGGCTCGTATTGATAGAGGTTTTATTCTCCCGCCATTATTGTTTTCCAAGGCCATAGAGATGATTAGCCGGGTTGTTAAGTGTTTTCTTGTTATCTCTCTACTGTAACTATGGCTCGTATTGATAGTTTTATTCTCCCGCCATGACTGTTTTCCAAGGCCACAGAAATTATTGGCAGCGTTGTTAAGTGTTTCCTTTGTTGATATTGTAGTTTAATGTTAGTTTTCTTGTTATGTCAATTTAACCCTCAAAAATTCACAAACTTTAACTAGAGCCTTTTGAAAGTAATGCAGGAGCTCTTATTGATAAACGCTTCGATCTTTCGTCATGACTTCTTCCTAAAACACAGATGAAAAGCCGAGTTCTTATCTTGCTACTAAGTCAGTTTAGCACTCAAAGATTCGTGCGACTTCAAATAGAACCTTTTGAAAATAATGGATAAACGCTTTGCTCTCTCGCCTTGACTGTTTTCCAAGGTTACAAAGATGATAAGCTGGATTCTTAACTTCCTTTTGTTGATAGGTTAATATAGTTTTCTTGTTAATACATCTGTTTAACCGTTAAATATACCCTTAAAGACTTGTGTAACTTCAACTACAGCATCTTAAGAGTAATGGAGATGCCCGAATGTAGTTTAATATAGCAGTAATCTTGTTAGTATGCCAGTTTAACCGTTTAAAAATACCCTTAAAGACACGCGTAACTTCAACTAGAGCCTTAAAAAAAAAAATAAATAAATAAATAAATAAATAAAATAAAAAAAGGGGGGGGGGAGGAGAGCTCGAAATCCCAAACGCTTTCCTCTCCCACCAAGACAATTTTCGAAGACCACAGAGATAAAAAACCAAATTCCCAAATGGTGTGTCTCCCTGTAAGTGCCGTTAGAAATTTTGTCAGCCTGTAAACAGAAAGAGACCAGGAATGCTAAACTAACAATAAGGCTCCGTGTCATCCAGTTCTCCGCAGCGCCTTTGAAAATCAACTATCGCACACAGGTAGCACTGGTGGAGCGAGCGTGAAGGTGCTGCGTGCGGGTACAGAGAGGGATGGACGGTGCGTAGGTGGGTGAGAAGTCAGAGATGTACCAGCGGACTAAGGAGCGGGAGAAAAACAAGAGTAGCAAGTTTGTGGGCAGCGTCTATTGAAGGAAGATGGTAAGAAGTATAGAAGGAAGGGCAGGAAGGAAATAAGGAAGTAGAAGAGATGAAAATGTAGAAGGTAAGAAGTACAGGAGGAGGGAGGAGAAATAGGGATGTGGAAGAGAAGAAAGGTAAAAGGAAGAAGATAAGAAGTATAAGAGGAGGAAGAACGAGAAGCAGTGAGAGTGGAAGAGAAGAAAGGTAGAATAGAGAGGATAAAAAATAGAAGAGGAAGAGGAGGAGGAGAAGGAGGAACGAGAAACAGTGGGAGTGGAAAAGAAGAAAGGTAGAAGGAAGAAGATAAGAAGTATAAGAGGAGGAGGAGCGAGAAACAGCGGGAAAGGAAGAGGATAAAGAAAGAAGGTAAAAGTAAAGAAGGAACGAGAAATAGCAGGAATGGAAGAGAAATAGAGAAGGAAGATAGAAAGTATAGGAGGAGGAAGAGGAGGAGGAACGAGAAACAGCGCTAGTGGAAGAGAAGAAAGGTAGAAGGAAGAATGTAAAAAAAGTATAGGAGGAAGAACGAGAAACAGCAGAAAATGGAGATAATAAAGAGGGTATGAAATAAAAGGAGAAAGATAAGGGAGAAAAAAGATAATACTCATAAAGATAGAGGTTGAAAGTCAAAAGGAGTACGGGAAGTTGAGAATATTGTAAAAGATTAACTGTAGATATGAATGCCGATATAAAACAGCCGTACAGAATGGAGTACATCCGAAAATACACCCAGAAAGAAGCTAAGACTGTGATAGACTGAATGCTTGACTTAATGACTGACTAGTGGACTGACTGACAATTATGGCGTCGGAACATCACATGAAACCACACGCAAATATAAATAAATAATAATAAAATACATATCAAAATAATCTCGAGACAAACACACGCAAAATAACATAAATAAATAAATAAATAAATAAAAAACAACACAAATTAAAAAGACAACCACATCAAATCACAACCAACAATTTAACAACAAAAACAACCAGAGTTTCCCCAACGAGGCGAGACACACCACACAACCACACACTTCACGTTACTTTAAAGGTGAGTCGCCAAAGATGAGCATACGACCACCACACGTCATTCACAAAACGTGCCACAGGTGAGAACGACGCAGGAAAGGTAATGACAGGTGATGGCTCATACAGAAGACGGAACTGGACAGGTGAGAACATTAGTTGTGATTTAGAGGTGTCAAGACAGGTGAGAATGATACAGAAGTGAAAGAAAGACTGGACAAGTGGTATACCTTGAGATTTATAAGAGTTAGGTAGATGAAAGATGCAGGGAAGGTAAGACTGGACAGGTGAGAATATTACCTACTTGTGATTTAAAAGCGTTAGACAAGTAAGAAAAATACAGGAGTGAAAGAAAGATACAGATGATTAGCTCAGGTAAGGTAAGAATAGATAGGTGAGAATATTACTATGGCTTATAAGGGTTAGACAGGTAAGAAAGATGCAGGAAAGGTAATGACACAGGTGATCAGCTCATAGATAAAACGAAACTGGACAGGTGAGAATATTAGTTGTGATCTATAAGTGTTAGACAGGTGGAAGATGCACGAAAGATAATAGGTGATTAGCTCAGGTGATTAGCTCATACACAAGACGAAACTGGACAGGTGAGAATATTAGTTAGACAGGTGAAAGATGCACGAAAGGTAATAGGTGATTGGTTCACAGGTAAGACTGGACAGGTGAGAAAAATAGTTGTGATTTATAAGAGTAAAACAGATAAGAATAATGCTGATGTGTTTAATCCTTCAGGTAACGCTACAGATATTGATGTTCCTTTTAGATAGGACAATACACGTTGTTTAATTATCTACTCGTCTTGATTTTGCTTTGTGTTATTGTACCTGACTTGGTTCATCATGTAAAAAGTAAGTAAAAAAAGAAATAAAAGATAAATAAATACATAGACAGGCACTAAGTATTGTCTTATTAGCTGGTTCGTTTTGATAAAATAGAGCAGAAAAATAAAGATGGACAGATTAGCAATTATTGTCTTATTTGTTACTTCGTTTTGACAAGATAGAGACGAAAAATTAACAGATAGACATGTCGCCCGTACAGTCTTATTTATTAGTTCATTTTGATAAGATAGAGACGAAAAATAAACAGACAGACGGCATACGCACGGTCCTGTCTGTCTGTCTTACTGTTCAGTTTAACAAGATAAAGATGAAAAAATAAACAGAAACAGGTCGCAGGTACTGTCTTATCTGTCAGTTCGTTTTGATAAGACACAAAAACAATAAAGGTAGACAGGTAAGCAAGTGTCTTATTTGTTTGCCACTTTTGACAAGACAAAAGATGACAAACATTTAAACTCCTCTCCGTAAAAGAAACGAGAACCCAAAAATACGGACCGGAATAGGTGACATTATTAACCCCTTCAGTACCACGACACGTTTTCATATTTATTCAGCTTACTATTCTGATTCTATACAGACTCAGAAACTTGCAGGGGCGATAAAAATAGTGAAGACTGGTCATTTATCTTCTGACCTCAATAAACCCTTCCTAATGTAAATAAAATTGCCTAATCATACCCAAAACTCATGATCAAAATGTGTCGCGGTGACGGAATCGACTATTGTGGCTAGACACGTGATGCAGGTAAGTGACAATGATACAGGTGACGGTGTTACATCTTGACGAGTCTAGACGTGTTATGGAATGGAGCAGGTGACGCTATTGCTTCCTACTATGATTGATAAAGCTGCTGAAGGTGAGAAAACTGAGAAAACTGTGCTGGCGTGGCAATGCGTTAGGTGATGAATGTAATGGCGTGCCTTCTAGACAAAGCGTGTTATGGAATGGAGTCAAAGGCATTACTTCCTATTGTGTTAGATAGAGACGCTGCAGGTGAGAAAACCACGCAGGCGAGGAAATGCTTTAGATGATGATAAAAGTAATAACGCTGCTTCTAGATAAGACAATACGTATTATAGAATGGAAGACATGACAATGTTGCTTCCTACAGACTGATAAAAGATGCCTAGGTGAGAAAATGTGCCAGGTAATGATATAGACAGTCACATTCTTTCTAGATAAGACCTGGTGTGTTGTGAAATGAGAGATGAGCGCATTAAGTCTTCCAGTAAAAATCTTACGAGTTACTGATCAAAAGGATGATACAGGTGTGGGATAGAAAATTAGGTGCCACGTAATGAAATAGACTCATATCAATTGTAGATAAGACCGGGTGTGTTGTGAAACCAGAGAAATGAGCGCATAATTCTTCCTGTGAATATCTTACGTGTTAATGATCAAAAGGAAGATACAGATGTAGGAGAGAAAAATTAGGTGACAGGTAACGAAATGGAGAGTCGTATTAATTGTAGATAAGACGGGATGTTGTGAAATGAGAGAAATAAGCGCATTAATTCTTCCGGTGAATATTTTACGTGTTACTGATCAAAAAGAAGATACAGATGTAGGAGAGAAAATTATGTGCCAGATAATGATACAGAGAGTCAAATTTGCAAAAAAGACCGGTTATGTTGTGAAATGAGAAAGATGAGCGCACTAATTCTACCTGTGAATATCTTACTAACACTGATCAAAAGGAAGACACAGATGTAGGAGAGAAAAATAGGTGACAGGTAACGAAATGGAGAGTCGTATTAATTGTAGATAAGACGGATTGCATTGACATGAAAAAAAGAGCATTAATTCTTATCCTGTGAATATCTTACTGATCAAAAGGAAGACACAGATACCGTAGGAGAGTAAATAATATGCCCGATAATGATTGAAAGAGTCGTATTATTTCTAGATAAGACTGGTTATATTGTGAAATGAGAAAGATGAGCAAATTCTATCCTTACTGTGATTACTTTTTTCTTTAACGTAGGGAAGAGGACCGGCCAAGGAAAAAAAAAAAATAATAAAAAAAAAGGTCCACTTGAGTGCTGGCTCTCTAAAAAGTACAAAAGCGTCAGCCAAAATTGGGGAGCAAATGCCTCGATACTGTATGTTACTGAAAAAAGAAGATACAGATGTTATAGATAAGAAAAATTAATGTTAGGTAATAATGCAGACTGTAACATTCCTTCTAGATAACACGGCGTAAGTTGTGAAATGAGGAAGATCGAGCATGTATCCTTCCTGTGAATATCTTACGCGTTACTGATCAAGAAGACGAGAGAGGTGTTGAAGAGGAGAAAATTATATGCCAGGTAATAATAGAGACAATTATACTCATTCTAGATAAGACCGGGTGTGTTGTGAAATGAGGAAGATTAAGAGTACGTCTTCCTGATCATAAGAACGTGTTATAGATCAAAAATAGGTTAGGTCAGGTTAGGTTAGACAAAAAAAAAAAAAAAAAAAAAAAAAAAAAAAATACAGGCGTTAAAGACAGTGTGTTGTAAAATGAGGAGGATAGAGAGGATTACTTCTTTCTGATTATAGAAAGTGTTACAAATCAAAAAGGATATACAGGCATTAAAGACAGTGTATTGTAAAATGAGGTAGAAAGAGGACATTACTTCTTCCTGATTGTAAAACGTGTTACAGATGAAAAGGAAGATACAGGAGTTAAGGACAATGGTTATAAAACGTGTTACTGATCAAATAGGTTAGATCAGGTTGGATTACGTTAGTTAGACTCTCAATTACATGAAAGAAAGGAAGATACAGGCGCTAAAGACAGTGTGTTGTGAAATGAGGAAGATACAGAGCGTTATTTCCTGATTATAGAACGTGTTACAAACGAAAAGGAGATACAGAAGTTAAGGACAGTGTGTTGTGAACTGAGGAGAATGAGAATATTACTTCTTTCTGATCAAAATAAGTTAGATCAGGTCAGTTCAAGTTATGTTAGATTATTACACAGAAGTTAAAGATTGTTGTGAAGTGAGGAACAGAGAGCATTACTTCTTCCTGATATTAGAACGTGTTACTGGTCAAAAGGAAGATACAGGAGTTAGAGATAGTGTGTGGTGAAGTGAGGAAGAGACACCATTACTTCTTCCTGTGATTATCGTACGCGTTATTGATGCTAAGGACAATGCAGGTGTTAGTGAATCAATGTTAGGCAAGTTATGATGTATGTTACTGAAGGACATAACGATTTTTTCTTTTTCTAATTTTTAGGTAATGAAACGTTTTTTTTTATTTCATCTATTTACTTATTCTTTTTTAATTGATCAAGTATTTATTTATCTCCTAAACGGAAGACTCTGTACCTCATAAAACGACATTACACTGGAAGATACTTAATATAGTGAACAAAAACTCCTATACAGTGAATAAAAACTCCTTATCACATCTTTTTCTTTCACATCTCAAGGTCAAGAGCACAAAAAATAACAAAATAACAAAAAGAGACTCACTGTTTGCCAATGTCCCCATAAAAATAAACTAAAACAAATAAAAAAAAAAGATAAAAACTAAAGAAAAAAAAATTGCAAAACAAATGAAAATAAATAAAACATGATATAAACCAAATAAATAGAAAACACCAAATATGTCACGAAAACGTCTTCAAACTTCAGAGAGAGAGAGAGAGAGAGAGAGAGAGAGAGAGAGAGAGAGAGAGAGAGAGAGAGAGAGAGAGAGAGAGAGAGAGAGAGAGAGAGAGAGAGAGGAGGAGGAGGAGGAGGAGGAGGAGGAGGAGGAGGAGGAGGAGGAGGAGGAGGAGGAGGAGGAGGAGGAGGAGAGAGAGAGAGAGAGAGAGAGAGAGAGAGAGAGAGAGAGAGAGAGAGAGAGAGAGAGAGAGAGAGAGAGAGAGAGAGAGAGAGAGAGAGAGAGAGACCCAGCAGTAAGCATCCACCCAACACAACCCAACCTACCCTAAGCTGACCTGAAAGGAACCAACAAGGCGCTGAGTGAATGGGAGAAACATAGGTGAGACAGATACACTCTCTCTCTCTCTCTCTCTCTCTCTCTCTCTCTCTCAGGGCGGTACACGTTAGGACACGCACGGCAGTGAATGGAAAGATGCGCGTGAATGAAGCTTCGTCTTTTAATAGAGCAGCGAGAGATATCTAAATGCGTTCAGGCTTAAAGGGAAACACACAACATACAGTAAAGAACGCTTCCTGTATACACAGACACAGACAAAGCTGCAAACAAGTATACATGCGGGTAAAAGAACGCTTCCTGTATACAGACACAGATAAAAGAATGTTTCCTGTATACAGAGACACATATACAGGTCAAAATAAGGTTTCCTGTATAGAGGCAGACAGAGATGAGCAAAGAACAATAGAGACAGACAGAAAGGTGAAAATAGATACATACAGGAAAAAGAACGCTTCCTGTATACATAGACAAGGTGTAAAGAAATATACATGCTACTAAAAAGGTCTCCTGTATACAGAATTATACATACAGGTAAAAGACAGACAAAAAAGTGCAAAATAAAGATACATACAGGCAAAAGAACGCTTCCTGTATACATAGACAAGGTGTTACTAAAAAAAAAAGGTTTCCTGTATACAGACAGAGACAGAAAAATTATACGGAAATTACAAATACTGGTAAAAGACGGAGGTGAAGATAAACAAACAGGTAAAAGAACGCTTCCTGGATACACAGACAAGGTGTAAAGAAATATACACAGACGTAAAAGAAGGTTTCCTGTGTATAAATCAAGCTACAGATACAGGTAGATAATTACATACACAGGTAAAAAAGATACAGGTAAAGAACACTCCTTGTATACGTAGAGGTACAGGTAGAAAGGTGCAGGGAATTACACGTGTACCAATAGCACAGGTAAAAACTAAAATAAATAGATTAAAAATCATGTATACGTAGATAAGAGATAAAAAGATAGAGAATTTATTATACATACAAGTAGAGAACATTTCCTTCATACGTGTACAATAAGTAGATAAAAAACATGTAAACGTAGATAAGAGATAAAAAGATAAGAGAATTTATTATACATACAAGTAGAGAACATTTCCTTCATACGCAGAGATACAGACAGAAGTATGTGGAAAATTATATCCAAGTAAAGAATATTCCCTGCATACATGGAGACAGACAGAAAGTGCGGGAAATCATACATAGTGGTAGAGAACGTTAGTCTGCATACATATACATACTGGTGGAGGTGCAGAGAATACAGATAAAAATGTTTTTTTCCCCTTTAGGTGTTGACATGAAGGTGAAAATGAGGAGAATTACTAATAAAACATAAAAAACAATAATGATGATAAAAAAGGCAACAAATATCAAAGAATAGCAAAGAAAACAAGAAGGCGAATATACGTTAGACAGTTGCTAGTTACGAATATGTATATATAAAAAATAAATAAAAAGGCAAGACATCAAAGAATAACAATGAAGGTCAAAAGAAATGCACAGAAAACAATATCAAGACAAGTATAGGTAAAACTGTTGATAGTTACGAATAAAAAAAAAATAAAAAATAATAATAATAATAAAAGACAAGACAACAAAGAATAGCAGTGAAGGTCGACACAAGAGCACAGAAAACAAGGTCAAGACGAATAAAGATAAGACCGTTGAGAATTACGAATAAAAAAAATAAATAAACAAGAATAATAACGAAAGGCAAGATAACGAAGAAAAGCAGTGACGATTCAAAGTGCGCAGGAAAACAAGGTGAGGACTAGGAGTGAAGGCAAACGACATGGGTAATGTTAGGTTAGCTCACGTTAGGTTAGGTCAGATCAAAATATTCAAAGGGTGACGCCCATTACTGGTAACAATTGATAACTTGGACTAACTTTTATAGAAATATCACAGGGGTTACTTTCGAATGTTACGTTAGGTTAGGTTAGCGCAGATTATCACTTCCTATTAAGATGAGGTTTGGTAGAAAGAATTGATGATACCAGAAAAAATGAATCGACTTTCCTACGTAAAACTACCACTTAGAATCTTGTGTCATGTTATATTAGGTCAGATTACCGCACGATATCACTTCCTATTAAGATGAAGTTTGATAGGAAAAAGCAGATGGAACCAGAACAATTAAATCGACTTTCCTACGTAAAACTATTACTTAGAATCTTGCATCCTGTTGTATTAGGTTAGATTAGCACAGGATATCGCTTCCTATTAAAATGTTGTTTGGTAGAAAAGAATTGACGAAACCAGATTTAAATCGACTTTCTTACGTAAAAATGTCACTCAGAATCTTGTGTCATGTTATATTATGTTAGATTAGCACAGGATATCACTTCCTATCACGACGTTGTTTGATAGAAAAAAAAATGAAACTAAATGAATTAAATATATTTTCGTACATAAAAATATCACTTTGAATATTGTGTCCGGTTATATTAGGTTAGATCAACAGAGTATCACTTCCTACTACGATGAGGTTTGATAGGAAAAGTACAGATGGAACCAGAATTAAATAGACTAAGTAAAAATGTCCCTTATCATCTTGTGTCAGCTTACATTAGGATAGGTTAGCACAGGGTGTCACTTCCTATGATGATGTTTGGTAGAAAGTAACAAATGAATCGAGATGAATCAAATCGACTTTCTTACGTAAAAATACGAGTATCACTTTGAAATTTGTGTCCGGTTAGTTTAGGTTAGGTTAGCAAAGAGTATCACTTCCTATTAAGATGTGTGATAGAAAGTACCAAATGAAACTTAGATGAATTGAATCGATTTTCTAACTTAAAAAGATATCACTAATAATTTTGTGTTCGGTTAGTTTAGGTTAGGTTAGCAAGAGTCAACACTTCCTACTACAGTGATGTCTGGTAAAAAAAAAAAAAAAAATGAAACCGAATGAATCAAACCGACTTTCTTAAGTAAAAATATCACTTAGAATCTTGTGTCAGGTTAGATTATGCTATGTCAGGTAATGTTAAGTTAGCACAGTTCATCACCTTTACCTGTACTACTAATTGTCTGCTAGAAAGTAGCAAACAAAAACAAGATGAATTAACTCGATCCTCTTCTGAAAAAAACCTCACTTAGAATCTTGCATCAGGTTATAGTTAGGTAAGCACTTCCATGTTTAAATAAGGTGCTGAGGGCTTGGGTTAGCACTTAAATATTATGATGTGAGAGTGCTGAAGGCTGATACAACTTTACATTAGGTTAGGTTAGCGGTTGAATGCTTAGATGAGTGCTGATGGCTAATACAAAATGATAAATAAACGTGTTAAAAACTGAAAGAAAATTATGAAAAAAGTGAAAACGACCGAATCAAAATAAGAGTGCTGATGGCTGATACAAAATGATAAATAAATAAATGTGCTGAAAACTGAAAGAAAGTGAAAAAAAAGTTAAAAAGGCTGAATCAAAATAATAGATAAAAGAGTGCTGATGTACAAAATAAATAGAGGAGTGCTGAAGACTGAAAAAAAAAATAATAATGCTGTAGGCTGATACAAAATAACAAATAAATGTGTGCTGAAAACTAATACAAAATACGTAAACGAGTGCTGAAGACTGATACGAAATAACAAATGAGTGAGTGCTGATGGCTGATAAAAAATAGAAATAAATGAGTGCTGATGACCGAAAATATAAATAAATAAAAGTGAAGACAAAGAAAATAATGAAAAAAAATTAGTGCTGAAGGATGATACAAAATAATAAATAAGAGTGTGCTGAATGCAAAGAAAATAATGAAAAAAGAGTGCTGATAGCTGATACAAAATACATGGATAAAAGTGCTGAAGGGTGAAAGAAACTATTAAACAAAACCAGACGCCTTCACTTCACTTCCTAACGTTAGTCACTTTGTATATTAGCACTGCCGGGTAGCACCATACTCTCATACGTGGAAAACAAATACTACTCACGACTTTTTGCTCTATTCCAACACCTCATAACGCCTCAATTCCCACTTCTCTTGTTCACACCAGCAGACACACACCGCATTATCACTTTTAAGATGTTTTGTTTCTGTTAGATGTTGATGTGGTGGTGGTGGTGTGGTGGTGGTAGTAGTAGTAGTAGTAGTAGTAGTAGTAGTAGTAGTAGTAGTAGTAGTAGTAGTAGGAATAGTAGTAGTAGTAGTTTTGCTTTTACTTCATTATATACAAAGTTGAGATTCGTCAATAGCATTATACCAGAACTATTATGACTGCCTCTCTCTCTCTCTCTCTCTCTCTCTCACGACCTTTAAAGATACGAAGGTCACACTAGCCATGACCTACGACGCGGACAAGGTCAAGGTCGCAGTCACGGTCCCAATAACAACAATAACAATAACAACAACGATAAGAACAATAACAACAACAACAACGATACCCACAGTTAACAACTCACTTATGAACTGACTAACCACGAATACCACCACCATCACTTACTTCACCTAACCAACTAACAACGATAACAACGATAGCAACGATAACAACCCTCTTATTGACTGACTAACCACCACTACCACCACCACCACTTACTTCACCTAATCAACTAACGGACGATCGGGCGGCCTGGCTTACTGGAAAATGGTAACACCGCTAATAACCTAACGTGCAAGGGGACTGGCAGCTAAGTGGGTTTTTTTTGCTCTCGGTCAGCTTTCCTCTCTTACATAAGAAAACCTAACTTGATATTAACTAACGTAATCTCCATGACGGAAAAAAGAGTAAATAAATAAAATAAATAACACTACTACTGTCACTTCTAGGAATAAATATTAGTATAATTTATTCACGTTTAGTCTAACCTACATACTGCCTGGAAAAATAAATAAATTAAATACCTACTACTACTACTACTAACACTTCAAGTAAGAAATATCAGTAACCGTTATTCACGTCTATTATCGTAAGGTAAATAACACACAGGGGCTAAATAGGAGAAGTATGTGTATTGTAACGATTGCATAAAAAGATCAAGAATTAGAGAAGCGCAGAAATAAATGGGTGTAATTCTACGGGGTTTTTTTTAATGGCGTTTAACTTCAATAGCATGTGATGAGTGAGGAGATAAGGCGAGGTGATGGGATAGTAGTGATGGGGTGATGGGTGAGTGAGGTAACGTGGGAGGTGCTGAGGTGTGAGGGGGATGTGAGGGTTTTAGGAGTGTGTTGAGTGTATCTGGGTGTTAGGAAGTACAAGATTGCGTTGTGAGGGTGTAAGGAAGTGGTATGAGGAGGGTGTGCGTGTGTTGGGTGTGTGTGACGGTCTGCTAGGTAAATGTGAGTGGTGAAGGCATAGTGGGACGTGTTACGAGGATGCACTGAGGGATGTGAGGTGCTGTGACGGCGTTAGGACGCGCCGGGCGAGTGTGAGGACGGAGGAAAAATAAGAGTGGGTATTCAGAGTGTGAAGTTGTGAGTGAGGTGTGAGGGTGTGAGGGAGTGTGTGAGGCGGCATGAGGAGGCGTACCTGGCAGCATGACTCAAGCAGCCTGAGACACCGACACATGGCGGCAAGATGGCAGGCGTGGGTGGGACAGAGGGTGGCTAGGCCGCGGCGCCGCCCCTCATTCCCCGTGGGCGGGTGGGCGAGGCTGGTGCCCGCCCACCCGCCCTCAAGCAAGCACTCCTCCACTACCACCTCCACAGTGGAGTCCCCAGGGGAGGGCACTTCCACCGCCACAATGCCCGCCGACACACGCCCGGGGTGGAGCTCACGCACACCCACTTTGGCTACTCATTCCCACGCCCACGATACTCCACGTGTTGGGCCGGGGCACGGCACGCCCACGACCCGGCCAGCAGGTGCTCCCACACACGAGGCGACGCTGCTGTTCACTTAGGCACTGGTGTGTGTGTGTGTGTGTGTGTGTGTGTGTGTGTGTGTGTG
>NC_059286.1:12768639-12796139 GCF_017591435.1 Portunus trituberculatus
TCCTCCTCCTCCTCCTCCTCCTCCTCCTCCTCCTCCTCTAAAGAAAAGGAATGATCACGAGGCCCAAAATAGCAAGAAAGGGGAGGAGGAAGAAGGAAAAAGAGGAAAATAAACGGAAAAAAAGGAGGGAAAAAAGTAGGAAAACATTTGGAGGAAAAGTAAATGGAAGGAGAGATAAAAAGAAGAGGAAAAGAGGAAAATGAATGAACGAGAAGGAAAAGTGAGACAGAGAGAAAAAGGAAGAAATAAGAAAATTGAAGGAAGGAAAAACACGAGAAGGAAAAGATACGAACAGAGAAAATAGGAAAAGGAAAAGAGGAAAGTGGAAAGTGAAGAAAGGAAGAGGAAAAGAAGGAAGAGAAAAATGCAGAAAACAATGAATGAGGAGTAATAAGAGGAAAAAATGGAGATCAGAAAGGAGGAATAATGAGAGAGAGAGAGAGAGAGAGAGAGAGAGAGAGAGAGAGAGAGAGAGAGAGAGAGAGAGAGAGAGAGAGAGAGAATCACTAAAATAACACAAAAAACACAAAAACATCACAAAAATAAACAAAACAAACAAAAGAAACACGAAAACCGAACCAGAGAGAGAGAGAGAGAGAGAGAGAGAGAGAGAGACCACACCCCCACACCACACCCCCCCTACGCGTCGCACTCTCATCCGATGCATCAGCAGGCTCTGACGTCACAATCTACGTCAGAGACACTTACTTACCCTGGCTCCTTCCCAGAACCCCGGCAGATACGCCCTTGTGCTGCGTCAGGGGCGTGGGTGGTGGCCAGGGCGGCGAGAAGGGGTGTGGAAAGGGAGAGAAAGAGAGAGAGAGGCATGGAAAGGTGGCCAGGAGGGAGAGGGAGAGAGAGAAATGGGTATACATGAAGAATAATGTAGAAATGTAGGTAAGAATGATGAAAACGAAGAAAAATGAATAAAAGGGAGATGAGAAAGGGTGTGGAAATGGAGAGAAAGAGAGAGAGAGGCGTGGAAAGGTGGCCAGAAGGGAGACAAAGGGAGAGAAAAGGATGCATAGGGAGAATAGAGGTAGAAATGTAGGTAAGAATGATGAAAACGAAGAAAATGAATAAAAGGGAGAAGAGAGGGGGATGAGAAGGGGAAGAGGCGTTGAAAGGTGACCAGGAGGAAGAGGAAGAGGGAAAAAGGGAGAGAAATAGATGCAAAGGGAGAATAGTTGTAATCATGATAAAAAGAAATGAAAGGGAGATGAGAGAGAGAGAGAGAGAGAGAGAGAGAGAGAGAGAGAGAGAGAGAGAGAGAGAGAGAGAGAGAGAGAGAGAGAGAGAGACGTGGAAAGGTAGCCAGGAGGAAGAGGACGAAGGAGAGGAAGGGAAAGAAATGGATGTAGAAGGCAGAATAGCTGTAGAAATGTAGATAAGAATGATGAAAACGAGGAAAAAGGGATAAAAGAGAGAAGAGAGAGGCGTGTAACGATAGCAAGGAGGGAAAGAAAAGGAGAAAAAAGGGAAGGAAATGGATGCAGAGCTAGAATAAGTAGAAATTTAGGAAAGAATGATAGAAGGGAAATGAGAATAGCTGTGGAAAGGGAGACAGGCGTGGAAAGGTGCACAGGAGGGAGAGAAAAAGAGAGAAAGGGAGATAAATGGGTGCATAGTGAGAATAGATGTAGAAATGTTGGGAAGTAGAACAGAAAACGAAGGAAATAAAAAGATAAAGGCTGTGAAAAAGAAGGTAGAGAAAGGGTGATGAAGAAGAGAGGTGTGGAAAGGAAGCCATGATGAAGAGGAAGAGGGAGAAAGGGAGGGAAACAGATGTAGAGGAAGAAAAGGAGTGCAAATAAAGATAAAGGAAGAAAAAAGGAAGAAAGTGATTAAAAGAGAAAGGGTGTGACGTGGCCAGGAGAAAGAGGGAGAGGAAGAGGAAGAGGGAGAGAGAAAGGGAGAGAAATGGATGTAGAGGGAGAACAGATGTGGGAATATAGGAAAAGCGATAATAAAAACGAAGAAGGAATAGAGAGATAAAAGGGTATGAGAAAGACGGAATAGGAAGAAGACGATGGAAAGAGAGAAGAGAGAGATGAGAAAACAATGAAGGTAGAAGAGGTGGAAATAAATACACGATAATAAAAAAAAGGAATAAGGAGAAAGCGAATGATGAAAAGGGGAAAGGAAGATATGGAGAAGGGAAAAGGAAGGAAAAATAGATAGAAAAGGGAAGAATGGGGAAAAAAACAAAGAAAGGGAGGAACTAATAGAAGAGGGAAAGGAAGGGGGAATAGAAGAAAGAGAAAGAGGAAGAAACAGAGATGAATGTAAGGGAAAGGAAGAATATGATGTTTGAGAGAGAGAGAGAGAGAGAGAGAGAGAGAGAGAGAGAGAGAGAGAGAGAGAGAGAGAGAGAGAGAGAGACGGGGAAAGAGAAGAGAGGAGAGAGAGATGCTGGGAGGAGGAGGAGGAGGAGGAGTCTGGTGAAAGAGAGAGAGAGAGAGAGAGAGAGAGAGAGAGAGAGAGAGAGAGAGAGAGAGAGAGAGAGAGAGAGAGAGAGAGAGAGAGAGAGAATGATTGATGACAAAAGTAAGAGGAATACACACACACACACACACACACACACACACACACAACACACAATTCTCAACTGATTATTTACACATTAACGAAGCAGAGAGAGAGAGAGAGAGAGAGAGAGAGAGAGAGAGAGAGAGAGAGAGAGAGAGAGAGAGAGAGAGAGAGAGAGAGAGAGAGAGAGAGAGAGAGGGATCTATACAGTACAGCCAGCGGTGACGTCACAACACAGCCACCGACGTCAGCAAAAGAGGAGGAGGAGGAGGAGGAGGAGGAGGAGGAGGAGGAGGAGGAGGAGGAGAGAGGAGGAGGAGGAGGAGGAGGAGGAGAGGAAGTGATGGGAGGAGTGGAAGGTTAAGTGAAGGAGGAAATGGAGGGAGGGGAGGAGGAACAGGAGGAAAGAAAAGGGAGGAAAAGGAAGAGAGGAAAAGAGAAGGAAACAAAGATGGAGAGAGAGAGAGAGAGAGAGAGAGAGAGAGAGAGAGAGAGAGAGAGAGAGAGAGAGAGAGAGAGAGAGAGAGAGAGAGAGAGAGAGAGAGAAAATAATAAAATCAAAACTACATGAAAAGAGGAAGAGGGAAAACATAAGAGGAAAAAGAACACGAAAAGGAAAAGGGAAAAAAGGAAGAGGAAAAAGAGGAAGAGGAGGAAGAGGAAGAGGAAAGAGGAAAGAGGAAAGAGAACCTAAAAATAGACTAAAGCTTTGAAACGCAGTGGAAAAACAAGAGGAAGAGGAGGAAGAGGAGGAGGAGGAGGAGGAGGAGGAGGAGGAGGAGGAGGAGGGAGGGAAACTAAAAATAGATTGAGGTGATGGAAGACTAAAGAAAAAAGAAAAAAAACAAGAGGAAAGAGAGATGAGATAGGAAAACAAAGGAAGAGATAGAAAAGGAGGAGGAGGAGGAGGAGGAGGAGGAGGAGGAGGAGGAGGAGGAGGAGCTAAAAATAGAACCGAAGAGATGAGACGTGAAAAACAACACAAAAGAAGGAAAGGAAGAGGAGAAAGAGGAAACAGAGGAAAGAGGAAGAGGAGGAGAAGGAAGAGGAGGAGAAAGACAGACAAAAAAAACATTAGAGGAAATGAAATAGAAACGAAAAACTGAGAAAATAAGGAACAAGAACCATTTCGAAATCAGCATCCGCCATTTTGAACGCTAGTCAAGGAGAGGTGAACGAAATATTAAGGAGAAGACTCGCTGTTTCACCAGATAGCGGCTAATTATCTCTCACCTACGTCCACCTGAGAGAGAGAGAGAGAGAGAGAGAGAGAGAGAGAGAGAGAGAGAGAGAGAGAGAGAGAGAGAGAGAGAGAGAGAGAGAGAGAGAGAAATTGCCAGTATGTTTAATCCTACACCACAAATATTCGTTCGTTGTGAAAATGACGAAAAAAAATGAAAATAATAACCAAACATAGGAAATATTAATTAAATCCTGAATGATAAGGAAATTGATAAGAAAGATGTGATAAAAGAGGAAGACAAGAAAGTAAAGATAAATGAGAAGAAACAAGAGGAAAAAGAAAGGAAGAAAAAAAAAAAGAAAATACTGATAAAGACAAGGCAGGAAAATAGGCAAAAAAAAAAAAAAAAAAAAAAAAAAAAAAAAGGAAAAATAGAAAGACAAAACGTGGGAAAATAAAAAGTAAATTAGAAAAAGAGGGAAAGATTAAAAAAAATGTATAAATTGAGACAAAAATAAAGGTGAACAAGAAAGAAAATGGGAAGAATATATGGTTAGATAAGAAAATAAGTCACGTTTTCTTCACAATCTTCCTGAAATAAGTCACGTTTTCTTCTCAATCTTCCTGAAATAAGTCATGTTTTCTTCTCAATCTTCCTGAAATGTCATGTTTTCTTCTCAATCTTCCTGAAGTCAGTCATGTTTTCTTCTCAATCTTCGTGAAATAAGTCACGTTTTCTTCTCAATCTTCCTGAAATAAGTCATGTTTTCTTCTCAATCTTCCTGAAATGTCATGTTTTCTTCTCAATCTTCCTGAAGTCAGTCATGTTTTCTTCTCAATCTTCCTGAAATAAGTCACGTTTTCTTCTCAATCTTCCTGAAATGTCATGTTTTCTTCTCAATCTTCCTGAAATGTCATGTTTTCTTCTCAATCTTCCTGAAGTCAGTCATGTTTTCTTCTCAATCTTCCTGAAATAAGTCACGTTTTCTTCTCAATCTTCCTGAAATGTCATGTTTTCTTCTCAATCTTCCTGAAATGTCATGTTTTCTTCTCAATCTTCCTGAAATAAGTCACGTTTTCTTCTCAATCTTCCTGAAATAAGTCACGTTTTCTTCACAATCTTCTTGAAATAAGTCATGTTTTCTTCTCAATCTTCCTGAAATAAGTCACGTTTTCTTCTCAATCTTCCTGAAATAAGTCATGTTTTCCTTTCAATCTTCCTGAAATAAGTCATGTTTTCTTCTCAATCTTCCTGAAATAAGTCATGTTTTCTTCTCAATCTTCCTGAAATAAGTCACGTTTTCTTCTCAATCTTCCTGAAATGTCATGTTTTCTTCTCAATCTTCCTGAAATGTCATGTTTTCTTCTCAATCTTCCTGAAATAAATCGTTTTCTTCTCAATCTTCCTGAAATAAGTCATGTTTTCTTCTTAATCTTCCTGAAATAAGTCATGTTTTCTTCTCAATCTTCCTGAAATGTCATGTTTTCTTCTCAATCTTCCTGAAATAAGTCACGTTTTCTTCACAATCTTCCTGAAATAAGTCATGTTTTCTTCTCAATCTTCCTGAAATAAGTCATGTTTTCTTCTCAATCTTCCTGAAATGTCATGTTTTCTTCTCAATCTTCCTGAAGTCAGTCACGTTTTCTTCTCAATCTTCCTGAAATAAGTCACGTTTTCTTCTCAATCTTCCTGAAATAAGTCATGTTTTCTTCTCAATCTTCCTGAAATGTCATGTTTTCTTCACAATCTTCCTGAAATAAGTCACGTTTTCTTTTCAATCTTCCTGAAATAAGTCACGTTTTCTTCTCAATCTTCCTGAAGTAAGTCACGTTTTCTTCTCAATCTTCCTGAAATGTCACGTTTTCTTCTCAATCTTCCTGAAATAAGTCATGTTTTCTTCTCAATCTTCCTGAAATAAGTCATGTTTTCTTCACAATCTTCCTGAAATAAGTCATGTTTTCTTCTCAATCTTCCTGAAATAAGTCACGTTTTCTTCTCAATCTTCCTGAAATAAGTCACGTTTTCTTCTCAATCTTCCTGAAATGTCATGTTTTCTTCTCAATCTTCCTGAAATAAGTCACGTTTTCTTCTCAATCTTCCTGAAATGTCATGTTTTCTTCTCAATCTTCCTGAAATAAGTCATGTTTTCTTCTCAATCTTCCTGAAATAAGTCATGTTTTCCTCTCAATCTTCCTGAAATAAGTCACGTTTTCTTCTCAATCTTCCTGAAATAAGTCATGTTTTCTTCTCAATCTTCCTGAAATAAGTCATGTTTTCTTCTCAATCTTCCTGAAATAAGTCATGTTTTCTTCTCAATCTTCCTGAAATGTCACGTTTTCTTCTCAATCTTCCTGAAATAAGTCATGTCTTCTTCTCAATCTTCCTGAAATAAGTCATGTTTTCTTCACAATCTTCCTGAAATAAGTCATGTTTTCTTCTCAATCTTCCTGAAATAAGTCACGTTTTCTTCTCAATCTTCCTGAAATAAGTAACGTTTTCTTCTCAATCTTCCAGAAATAAGTCACGTTTTCTTCTCAATCTTCCAGAAATAAGTCACGTTTTCTTCTCAATCTTCCTGAAATAAGTCACGTTTTCTTCTCAATCTTCCTGAAATAAGTCATGTTTTCTTCTCAATCTTCCTGAAATAAGTCATGTTTTCTTCTCAATCTTCCTGAAATAAGTCATGTTTTCTTCTCAATCTTCCTGAAATAAGTCACGTTTTCTTCTCAATCTTCCTGAAATGTCATGTTTTCTTCTCAATCTTCCTGAAATAAGTCACGTTTTCTTCTCAATCTTCCTGAAATAAATCGTTTTCTTCTCAATCTTCCTGAAATAAGTCATGTTTTCTTCTTAATCTTCCTGAAATAAGTCATGTTTTCTTCTCAATCTTCCTGAAATGTCATGTTTTCTTCTCAATCTTCCTGAAGTAAGTCACGTTTTCTTCTCAATCTTCCTGAAATAAGTCACGTTTTCTTCACAATCTTCCTGAAATAAGCCATGTTTTCTTCTCAATCTTCCTGAAATAAGTCACGTTTTCTTCTCGATCTTCCTGAAATGTCATGTTTTCTTCTCAATCTTCCTGAAATAAGTCATGTTTTCTTCTCAATCTTCCTGAAATGTCATGTTTTCTTCTCAATCTTCCTGAAATAAGTCACGCTTTCTTCACAATCTTCCTGAAATAAGTCATGTTTTCTTCTCAATCTTCCTGAAATGTCATGTTTTCTTCTCAATCTTCCTGAAATAAGTCATGTTTTCTTCTCAATCTTCCTGAAATAAGTCATGTTTTCTTCTCAATCTTCCTGAAATAAGTCATGTTTTCTTCTCAATCTTCCTGAAATGTCATGTTTTCTTCTCAATCTTCCTGAAATAAGTCACGTTTTCTTCACAATCTTCCTGAAATAAGTCACGTTTTCTTCTCAATCTTCCTGAAATAAATCGTTTTCTTCTCAATCTTCCTGAAATAAGTCATGTTTTCTTCTTAATCTTCCTGAAATAAGTCATGTTTTCTTCTCAATCTTCCTGAAATAAGTCACGCTTTTCTCTCAATCTTCCTGAAATGTCATGTTTTCTTCTCAATCTTCCTGAAATAAGTCATGTTTTCTTCACAATCTTCCTGAAATAAGTCACGTTTTCTTCTCAATCTTCCTGAAATGTCATGTTTTCTTCTCAATCTTCCTGAAATAAGTCACGTTTTCTTCTCAATCTTCCTGAAATAAATCGTTTTCTTCTCAATCTTCCTGAAATAAGTCACGTCTTCTTCTCAATCTTCCTGAAATAAGTCATGTTTTCTTCAATCTTCCTGAAATAAGTCACGTTTTCTTTTCAATCTTCCTTTTTTCCCTCACATTACATATATTTCAGTAGTCATTAGTGGGATGTTTGGCTTGTATTCTCAAACACTTCTGCGCTTCATCTCCACTATTTTGAAAGGCTCTATTTAAATTGCGCTTCACCTCAACTATTTCGAAAGGCTCTATTTAAATTGCACTTCACCTCCACTATTTCCAAAAGCTCTATTTAAATTGTGCTTCACCTCCACTATTTCGAAAGGCTCTATTTAAATATTCACAAGTTTTCTAAGGTATTTTTTGCAGTCTCAAACACCTCTGCGCTTCACCTTCACTATTTCAAAAGGCTTCTATTCAAATTTCCATGAGTTTTTCCTAAGGTGTCTTTACAGTTCTATAGGCAGATTGACAAGATTTCTACATTAATGACTGGAGAAACACTCTTGAAAACTGTGCTAATAATCTCTGTGGCCTTGGAAAATACAGGTATCTCTTGATTTACGTGTGTTTCATTTATGCGTTTTTGCTAATACGTGACGGAAGAAATATTACAATTAATTAAATTTGGGCAATCGGTTTGCTTATACATGATTTGGACCACATCCCGCATCCCCTTAATATCTATTGTTTCTTATGAGAATTACAAGTTTGTTTTACGTGAACTTTGAAATACGCAATGCCTCTTGGAACGCATCTATCGTGTAAATTGAGTTACCTGTAGTCATGGTGAGAGAGCAAAGCATTTCTGAATATGGGCCATTACTTTAAACCCCCTGTACTTATTTCATGGTTAGATAAATAAGAATAGTCACGCTTTCTTTCCAATTTTTTTTTTCTTTCGAGTATGTAGGAATATGTCAGCATTCACTAGTAGGGCATTATTTTAAACACCCTGTACTTATTTCACAGCTAGATAAGAACAGTCACGCTTTCTTCTCAATCTTCCTTTGCTTCAAGTTATATATATATATATATATATATGCCAGAAGTCACTAGTGGGGCTTATTTCAAATGCCTCACACTTATTTCACTGCTAAATAAGTAAGAATAGTCATGCTTTCTTCTCAAATATAATCTTTCTTTCCTTCAAGTTATGTAGATGCCAATGTATTCATGTATTCATTAGTGGGGATTATTTCAAATACTTTACTTGTATCATGACCAGATGAGGAACGGGAATAATCATGATCTCTTTCCTTCATTTTAAGCAACAATAAGAGCAAGAACAATCGTCCTTTCCCTTCGTTTCCTTTTTGTTATGGAAGAACACTAACGCAGTTGCTGGTAAAGCTTTCCAATACTAGTACTGGTTTCACTGCTTGATAAGGAATAAAACTAACTTTCCTTCCTTTCCCTCAGATTAAGAATTAAGATGGCAGAACACTAAAAAAAAAAAGCATTACCCTTCCTTCAAACTAAGAAGTAAAATGCCACCGCAGTCACTAAAACAAATATTCCTTATTGATGTCAATGATAGAGAATACGAAATGAAGTACCAACTCATTGACCAAATTAAAGATACCATAGTACATTGATGTCAATGATAGAGTAGGAAATAAAATACCAACAGTCACTAAAAAAATATACCACTTTTTGTTGACGTCAATGATAAAGAATAAGAAACAAAATGCCAACAGCCATCAGTCAGTCAATGATAAAGAATAAGATGAAAAGTCTCTTCAGTCACTAAAAGAAAAGAAGATGCCATTTCTTGTTGATGTGAATGATTAAAAGAATAAGAAGTAAAATCCCAATAGTCACTAAAAAATATATATCATACTGTGTTGAAGTTAATGACAAAAGAATAGGAAATAAATTGCCAAGTCACTAAAAACTGAGTTACTATTTTGTTTCCTTACAAAAAAAAAAAAAAAAAAAAAGATACCATTTCATTTTCAAGCCAGTCAATGGTAGAATACAAAATAAAATAACAACACATTCACTGAAACCTAATAACGAAACACACAACAAAAAACACGCATTTGTCCCAGACTTTTGGCTAACTATTAATCTTTAAGGGAACTGGCAATCAAGTGGGCCTTTTCTTAAATATTTTGTTGCCCTTGACCAGCTTCCTCTTGAAAAAAAAAAAAAAAAAAAAAAAAAAAAAAAAAAAAAAAAACTCACCCTCTACAATACCACAGATTGCCCATCACCCCAGGAACACTCACCCTGATTCGATGCTCCACCTCCAGACAGTAGGGTTGGTTCTGGTACTGCTGGATCTCCCCGGTGATCTCCGCCACTTTCCGCCGCTTGGAGAAGTTGATGAGGCCCTCCGCCGCCCGGGGAAGGAAATCTGGGTTGCCTTCTTCAATGAGCAAGATGTTGGTCAGGTACATTCCTGCAGGGGAGAGATGCACTGGTGAGATGCATGGTGGTGTGGTGTGGTGTGGAGTGGTGTGGTGTGGTGTGGTGTGGTGTGGGGTGGGATGGGGTGGTGTGCTGTGGTGTAACAATTACCAATGTTAAAGGGATTACAAATGAGGCAAAAAGAAAAGAAAAGAAAAAAGGAAATGGGAAGAAGAAAAAGGAAAAAAAGAGGAAAGAAAGAAAAATAAAATACAACAAAACAATAAACTACAAATAAAAATTAAATAAAAAGATAAAAGGTATGATTTGGGGCAGATTATAAGACAGGCCAAGATTTTGAAGATTATGAATGAAAGGCAAACGTAACAAGTGTGATGCCATAACTTTTGAACAGACTATGAAAGAGTAACTAAAGACCTTGAACAGATTATGAAAGAGGAGCCATAGATTTTGAACAGATCATGAAAGACGGACCATAGATTTTGAACAGATCATGAAAGACGGACCATAGATTTTGAACAGATTAAGTACAAGACAAAAAATATAAATAAATGAAGAAATTAAATAAAAAAGAAGAAAAATAGCTGTGAGGTAATCTATGAATGGGAAGGCAAATGTAACCAATATCATAGCATGACTTAATACAAAATGAATAAGATACCTGTCCATTCACCTATATACCAGGCTGGCAATCCCACAGAAGGTAAGAGACAGAGCACCACACACTTCAACACAGTCAAAAGTAACAAAATTTCGGTGTAGCAAAACTCACCAAAAAATGGAACACATGGAGGATTTATAGATCGTAGCTTTTCTTGATACTTTTTATAATGGTTTTCACTGATTTCCAATGCTTCTTCAAATATCCTCAGCTGGGCCGGAGGAACCCTTTTCCACATCTCCTGCAGGGGACAAAACAACCAAGCATTAGTTAGTTCTCTGGTCTCTGGTGATCCAAGAGAAGGAAATACAAAGGATACAAGTTAAATGAATAAAAAAAAATGTGCCTTCAAAAATATTCCTAGACTACAAGTTAAATGAATGCAAAAACACAAGCCTTTAAAACTATTCCTTGGCTACAAGTTAAATGAATGAAAAAAAAAACATGTGCCTTCAAAACTATTCCAAGGCTACAAGTTAAATGAGTAAAAAATAAATAAATAAATAAATAAAATAAAATAAAATATTCCTAGATTACAAGTTAAATGAATGCAGAAAAACACAAGCCTTTAAAAATATTCCAAGGCTACAAGTTAGGTGAATGCAAAGACAATGTGGCTTCAAAGCTATACCAAAGGAGAAAACAAGCAACAAGAAATGGAATCGCACTAATACAGAATAATATCTTCATTGAGAATTATACTTTTCATTATTCTGGATTTGATTTCATTCCAATCTAGATCCCTCTGTCTATTATGTATGCATTTTGTACTGTATCTTGTGGTGATTATATACAAAACATTGCTGGCTACAGGAAAATGTCACGGAAAGACAGACAGACAGACTGAAAGAGACAGACAGAGAGAAAAAGACAGACACAGAGAGACAGAAAGAGAGAAACAGACAGAGATAGAAAGAAAGAAAAAGAGAAAGAACGAAATATAGAGAGAAGAGACACTTACCATCTTCGTGTGTTCTAATCTGTGCACGGCCGCTGAGCCCAGAGCACTGACGATTTCAAACATCCCACTGAAGTTGTTGAGGTCGTGAAACATAACCATGATCTCCACTATCCTGCACATGACGGCAACTCGCTCCTCAAAGTTCTCCGTCTCAACGATACACCACATGAACCAACGCGTCACCTGAAACACACACACACACACGCACATACAGACAAGCAGCGAGAAGAGTTGCAATTCCGACTTCTACTAAACAAATACACACATTACTACAATATCTATACGTCATCTACTTGTTTTCTTAATACACAGAGATGAGGTGTATAAATGACAGGGAGGGATCTGTATTATGTTCACTTCTTTACAATATAAGTACACACAATGAGTGGCTAAAGAGTACAAGTCATTCAACCATCTCATACTACGCTCACTAATAACTAGGGAGATCTGCAATATCCTACGAATGACTCATAACACATACAAACATACACACACACACACATATTGGATAAATGGAGACAGGACACTATGAGCCCCGCTTGAACTCTATACAGTACAATTAGGTAAATACAACTAAGTATATACAACTAGGTAAATACACACACACAAACATGAGATGAGGAGGAATTGATGAAAATTATATGTCTTCTAGCTGTCTCATAATACACACACACATGAGAGAGATACGTAACTGATGAAATTTATGATATGTACTCTACATGTCTTCTTAATCCACACACACAAATTATGAAACCTACATATGGTCTAACAGTGTCTTACATTGTTTGTGTGGTAGATCAGTTTGAGCAAGTTTGGTGAGCGTTTCTCTTTGTCATCCTTGGTCCAGGGCGTCCCCACCAGCTCTGATGGCTTCACTGCACGATACAAGTCAAACTCCAGCAGAGTCAGCTGCCGGGCAATCTCAATAGGGTGCAGCATCAGTAATGGACGCACATAGTCAGGCTAGAAAGAAAAAAAAAAAAAAAAAAAAAAAAAAAAAGTATGAGCATAAGAATGAATGACCATAAGAATTTCCTTTCAGAATCTACCACCACACTTTCCCACTACACTTTACTGTAATGGTGTACACCAAATACAGTCGTTTGTATGAGGATAATAAACCTGGAGAAACTATGTAGACAAGACTGATAACAAAGCACTAATACTACTTTGTTAATGAACAAAACTTTCTCACAGGCCAGTTGTCAAATCAAGGATGGCACAAGTAAAGACAAAACTAAACCAAATTCAAATAGCCACCTTATAAGACAATGAAGGGAAGTCATTCACAACATCTTGACTTGTAAAAACACTCAACTTGGCAAATTAGGCTTGTTCAATTGAATGAACACTCATCTAACTGCACAGAAATATCATCTAAAATCTCTACAATCAAGACAATACCATCAAGAAATGCACTAAGCTATAATGAGTGTTGAATGAAGGAAGGGATGACAGCTTCCTTTGTGCAGGACACCGATGCTTACATTAGTAGAGGTTCCCCCAGCACCAATAGGTAGGATGGCCTCCCAGTCCTTCTCCTCCAGCTTGATGTGCCACTTGGGGGAGGGAGGCGACCGGTTCAGGCTGAAGGTGATCTCCCGCTGCTCTTCGTTGCACTGCAGGGTAAAGGCAAAGCGATCAGTACATACACCCTAAAACAAAATTAATGAACTAGCTCTTACTTCTAATTCTTCCGATACACTGGTAGTCTCACGTTCAGTCACCACTAACAAAGGGCAAGACAAAGAGCACCACTCACTCTTCTCTGGATGATCTTGGTGATGGATTCCACCCACTTGCGCATGGACTTCCCCTTCACCTTGTCGAGGAAGTTGGTGAGGTTTTCCAGCAAGGACTGGTCACGCTCAAAGTCATAGAAGTGGTAGTCCACCCAATGACGCAACACATTCAAAACCCTGGTGGTGCAGAGAGCATTTACCTTCAGATCACATACAAATCCAACCTGAACATTCATACAAACACATAGAATACAAAAGCCATAAAAATTCCAATAGCCTTCTGCATAAACTATTAATATAAGTTGCAAAACACTACAGAAATTGATTCCAAAATATTTTGCAATTCCTACAAACATGACCATTCATACATCTTATATTGTAGGTGCTTGATTTCAGTTCAGCAAAAAATAATAACAATGTAATGAATGAAACTGAAAATACTCATAACAATGGAAAACTGCTTTGATTCACACACACACACACACACACACACACACACACACAGAAGTTATTTATAACAGGAAAACAAGTTATCATAATCACAACTTGTAAAATAAAGCAGCAGAAACAATTAAAAAAAATTCAAACATACGTACTAACAAAATTATTGACACCTAAAATGGAAATGGAGGTGATGCAGGAAAGTAAAATCAACATCCTCGAGTAAATAAAAGTAAATATCAATATGGTTCAATAACCGTCATACAAATCCTGCTCATCACAAGGAAGGAAATTTATTTGCATGTATTTCACACACACAACTCTCAAATAACATATATGAAATATACACAAATAGATTAAAAATGAAATATGAACAAAATAACACACAAATCCTTCCTTAAAACAAGACTGCCAAACAAATACAAATAGGAAAAAATAAATAAATAAAATATTCACAAATAACACACATCTTCCCTAAGACAACAAAACCAACATCACCATCACCACCACACACTCAGCTTTACCTAAACTGTACTGGTTGTGAATACTCCTTTCTGAAGCGCTTCATGATCTCTCTGTTTATGGAGAGTTGCTGGTTCTGCACCTCCTGTGTCTCCTCCTCACTCACTTCTGGCAGCTCAGGCTCAGGGATGTCAAAGCGCTGGATGAGTAATTCTAGCAGTTCCTACAGGGGGAAGAGGAACAACGCAGGCTAAGCAACTTGAGAAATTAAGTATATAGGAATGACATATACAGTATTACTAATTATTGCTGGCTGAAATCTAAAAATTGAGGGAAGGAGATACATTACTAGTTATTGCTAGCTGATCAACACAGGCTAAGCAATTTTACATGAGATTAAGTATATACAAACAACATACATTAACAATTATTGGCAAGATTATTGCTGGCTGATCTCTAGAAAGTGAGGGAAGGAGATACATTACTAATAATTCCTAGCTGATCGACACACGCTAAGCAACTTTACATGAAATTCAGCATATACAAACAGCATACATTAATAATTATTGGCAAGTGATCCCTGTAAAGCAAGGGATCGACTTAATAACATACAACTCATCACTAATACAGAGATTGATGCCACTGCACTTTGACGACAGGAATATAAAGCTTACTGAACAGCAGGACAAGTGGCTGATGCATACTCACCATAGGGGTACAAAAACTCCTGTAGGTGGTGAGGAAGGTCCGCACAAACATGGGATCAGCATACATGTGGTATGTGAGTCGCTCCACCAGCTTTGGTAACGTTGCCCCCTGGTGTGTGGAAAGACAGGACATTACTTCCTCAACCAGTGAAAGCAAGAGTTAGACTATAAACTGAGGAACAAACAGCAATGTCAAATTAAGGGAAATTTTGTTAAACTAGTAAAGGCATGAACAGAACACAAGTGAAATAAAACAATGACCAGAGGACTGAACGGCAAGGTCAAACTATGAGAAACTGTAATGTGTGAATAAAAGTGTGTTAGTTCACAACCCTAAGAAAGAATAAGAAAGTAAAGTGATGAGTTGTAGAGACCAAAACTGAATAAGAGAAGTAAACAACAAGACAGTAAAGTGATGGAGTTAAAAGAACATATTAAAAAGGAGGCTGGATGAAAATGAATGACATATTGCTGAAGGTGAGGAGATTGGAAGTCTATCAATGAAAAGATAAGTTGGAAAAACTAAATGAAAAAGGAACTGGAAGGCAAAACAGTAAGAAATATTGTGTGGGCGAGGAGAAAAGAATAACAAGAAATCTTCAACCATATCAGCTAAACAAGGGATGCAAGATAATGGAAAAACAACAAAAGATAAGAAAAAAATGAAAAAGAAACTAGGCCAAAAAAGTCAGTGTTGTGTGGGTGAGCACAAAAATAATATGAGAGATCTTCAACCAATTCAACCAAACAAGGGATGCAAGATAATGGCGAACACGAACCAACACTGCACCACAACAGACCTTGATGAGAGGCGTTCCTGAGTTTTCTTTCTCTTCGATGATGATGTTTGACTCTGAGTCCTCGATGGCAAACTGGTACACTGAGGGATCTGGTAGTCTCAAGGGATGCTGCTTTTCCTCATCTAGTAATATACTGTCTAAAGTTCGTTCTAACATACTGTGGGTGAGACAAAGAGAGTTTTTTATTTATTTTTTTTTTTTCCCTTATCCAAAATCAAGAAATAAAAAATCAAGTCTTACAGTTTCATACTATTCTACAAGAGTTATAAATGTGGATGTCAAGCTATTTCAGTACATCACACAGTTCAGTAAGGCACTAAACTGTTCTACAAGGGTTATAGAAATGGTTGTCAAATTATTTCAGCATATTAAACAAACAATCAAAGCACTAAATTCCCTTATTCTATTCATGGCATCATAATAACTTGATCAAATTTCCTGACTTCCTAAACTTTCTTTTGTAATGTCTCTTCATTACCATTCCCAGAGAACAGATATCTCACTTCCAGACTGTCAAGCATCACTCTCTATACACCACCACACCACTAGCCTTCCCTGCACGGCTCTTTACCTTCGAGTGTTGAGCATGACGAGAGCAGCCATCCAGGTGTTCTTGTCTTCTACGTTCTTGGCCAGCAGCACCACACTGGGCTGGTCCCGCGGCCGAATCTCAAAGGAGTGTCTCACCTCTGTGTCAAAACAAAATAAAGCATGGAACTCTTTATTCATTCACTCCTTTCCTCCTTTCAAAACAATTACTATACAGCAAATGGATCACTTTTCATCTTCCCTGATTTTCCTGGCACAAAACTTTACTCGAGATTTGAACAAAAAACATTCTTTCCTTCCATATGTAGTTTTCATTCTATTACCCAAACTGCTCTATTCATTCTATAAACATTGTGACTAATCTACACAATAAACAAAACAAAATGCAAGTCTCACCTTCAGTGTCTTCTCTATCTAGAATCTCCACCATTCTCATCAGGAATTTCTCTTTAAATCTATATTCTCCAACCTGCAATAAAAGTTCATGCCATCAGATAAAAGAATGAATATAACAAAGAAAGTAATGCATTTTTCCACACATCCACAACATACACATCAATAACTGGCCACAGGTTCCTCTGCACTGACTGACCTGGCCTGTGACTGACGACCTCCTGTTATTGCTCTTACAAAGAACTATGAGCCCGTCGAAGAGGAACACGTGGCGCTCAGTCAGCTTCCTCCCCGTGGCTCCCAGCTTCAGCAGGTCTCCCTCTGTCCAACACAGTGACAATGATAATGTGTGTGTGTGTGTGTGTGTGTGTGTGTGTGTGTGTGTGTGTGTGTGTGTGTGTGTGTGTGTGTGTGTGTGTGTGTGTGTGTAATTCACTGTTTGATCTGCTACAGTCTCTGACGAGACAGCCAGACATTACCCTACGGAACGAGCTCAGACCTCATTGTTTCCGATCTTCGGATAGGCCTGAGACCAGGCACACACCACACACCGGGACAACAAGGTCACAACTCCTCGATTTACATCCCGTATCTACTCACTGCTAGGTGAACAGGGGCTACACGTGAAAGGAGACACACCCAAATATCTTCACCCAGCCGGGGAATCGAACCCCAGTCCTCTGGCTTGTGAAGCCAGCGCTCTAACCACTGAGCTACCGGGCCGTGTGTGTGTGTGTGTGTGTGTGTGTGTGTGTGTGTGTGTGTGTGTGTGTGTGTGTGTGTGTGTGTGTGTGTGTGTGTGAATAATCAGGGCCGAGATTGTGAATGATGCGTATGAGTGTATGGTGGTTTGTCTGGGCCACCTTCTGTGCAACTGCTGACCTTGTGTATAGATAGATAGATAAGCAAACATAATCAATCTTCATATATTAATTCACTTTCCTTAATTTTTCAATATAGGATTAAAAGGCCATATATTCCAGTTTAGAGTGACCTGACAAGACAAGTGGAAAGTTAGGGGAGTGGAGTGTTCATACCTAATACAAATTCGTTGCAACACTGAGAGATGACTTTGCCTTCCCAGCCATCTATGGATCGCTGCAACTCCTTCATCTTTATCAGTGTTTGCTGTCTACTCTGTCGTCTGTGTCGGGAAATTATTTCGCTGCAGAAAAAGAACATTTGTTACCAAACATGCATTAAAAAATCAAACTCATCTGGTCATTCAAATAGTAAAATTAAGGCTTTCTTATGAAAATCCATTGAAATTACATCAAAGAAAAGGCAGAAACAAGTTTACATGGAAGATATTGCTAAGTCATTATAAAAAAAACAATAAATAGTAAGGATACCAAACCAACAAGTCTCAGAAATAATCTAATATGAACATAATTATCTTTAACTTTATGAAAATTAATGTAAAGCTGCAGAAACATGAATAATCAAGTTTATGAAGACTTTAACAAGAACATGATTAATTTTGTTTTTTAAAGTCTACTAAACAACAAATACCAAGAGAAGCAATGACACCTAAGGAAACATTTATTATAAGCCTTACTTAAGTTTTCTCTTAAGATATGTGGAGTAGGGCGAGTTGTTAATGCTGCGTTCCAGCTGGCTGTGCAGGGGACACAACAACCCCTTCGCCTGCTCCAGGCTCTCCCGACCTTCCTCAGACTCCGTGTTAGTCAATAACATCTGCAAACATAAATACTCCACAATCACTGAGAAAAGGTACATTTCATTTCTTGGTTATATAAATGCTGAGTTAAAGTCTCCACTCACATAGCAAGCCTGAAAACTGACCCCCATTTTCCATTTTTTTTTTTTTTTTTTTTTTTTTAAATGTAAGAGGAGAAATCTGGGCAAGGGTAACAAGAACTATTTAATAAAGACCCATTAGATGCCAGTCCCAGGGCAGATCCAGGAAAGTTCACCAGAAGAAAGGGATAAATGGCTTAACCATAAGGGATAAACATCTTGAAACTTACACAATCAATGAGAACAGGTATATTTCTTTGCCACATGAATGCTGCAGTTAAAGTCTCTACCCACACAGCTGGTCTCAACACTGACCTCTATGTCCTTGAAGTAAGTGAAGACATGGTAGACCGGCACAAGGAGCAGCTTGGGCAAGTAGTATTTAACGGCCTCTTTGAACCCGTGGCCGGCGCTGGTCAGGGCGTCGCTCACATCAGGCCGACTCACCACCTCCGCCAACGTCTCTGCACACTCTGGCCTTGTCACGTCACTTACATACTTTGCATACACGTCAAATTCTGCCTCCTGTGCATAAAGGTAAAATAACTTTGTAAATTCTGAGACTAGACTAACAGTACAAAAAGCAAATATAGATGGGAAAGTTACAGAAAAACACCTGGCATTATCTAACATTTCACTTATTACTTAAAATTCCTCTCTCATCCAAGAAAGTCATGTAAAGAATACCAAAGATCTGATTATTACTTTGTTTTTATTTACAGCTGTTCTCTAACCCAGTCATGAAAAGAATACCAAACAGTTGATTTAGTATTTGGTCATTCAAATAGTAAAATTAAGGCTTTCTTATGAAAATCCATTGAAATTACAGTAACTGTTGTTCGACTCTCCCAAGACCCACCTCAGCCTGCTCCTCAAAGCAGATACCGATGGCTGGAGACTCATTTTCCTCCGTCACTTCCATGGTATCTTCTAAGGAGCCCAGCAGGTTGACAGAGAAGTCGTAAATTTCCGTGATGTTTGAGAAGATAATCTCAAGTTCCCGGTTACCACTCTCTTGGAGTGAAGGAATCTGTTGCAGCTTGTCACGAAAGACCTGTTGGGAGAATGCAGTGTGATGGACAGTGCCAAACTCATATTACATTAGCATGACACAGCAAGGCTATACAGGTTTGGCCTGCAGCATTGGAGTGAGGAATGAGGCACAGTGGTCACTACCTTGATAATCATGTTGAGTTCCCTGATGTAGGTTTTCTTCTCCTGTATGAGGTCCTTCACTAGCTCATCAAATGTGATGGAAATATCAACATTGGGATCTTCTGGTTGCCCGCTGCTCTCTCCGTACTCGTCTTGCTGGAACATGTCCATCAGCACCTGCACCAACACAGTGTGAGAAGTGGTGTGGAACATACAGTAGTAAATATCAGGTCTGTACATTAGCTATACTTCCAAACAATCCTAAACTGTAGCTACTTTGAAAAAAAATTACCAAACAAAAAAATTTGCAAGCACTCAATGAACCATTTAGGATATTACTATTACTACCAGCAATAATGTTACCAACAGTTCCAAAACTAATCAGAAACTGAGTTCAGAAAACAACAAACATAATAGATAAAAAAGGTTAATATTTTAATCACAGATGCCACAAATACCTGAAGTAACCCAAAGTGAGCTTTTCTTTACCTTGTCAGCACACATGGCTACTCTGATGTCTTGTTGGGTGACCTCAATGTGTCTGATGTTTTTGACATAGTTCCCAGCAAGCTGTTGGAAGAAAACGGTATAAAACTTGATCAAACCTTTATTCAGTTGATGATGCAAGTACTTTTATTATCTACTGAGGCTAACATTGTAGTCATTTGATAAATTCCAAATCCAAGATGGCAATTTGTCAGCTTAATTAATAATAAAAACCAAATACAAATCTTGTCATCACAATTATTTGTGATGACTCAAGTCACTGCAAAACCTGTTCATAGTAACAATTATAACTAATAATATCAACTCTATACAAAAAAAATACTGTAATGAATACCTTAATTTTTGCAAACATACAATAGTCTGGACATTTCTTGAAGGCAAATAGTTCCAGTGTGTGACTCACCTTGAGGATGTCTGCAGATATGTACTCCAAGACTGCAACTATATACAGGGTCACTTGGTAGTCAATCTTGGTGTGCAGGACATCCTGAGGATAACACACAACATTTAACATGACATAACAGCCGAGTGTCTACCTCAATCTTAACAATTATACGCCACCATCAATGAAAGTAAATACTACTTTGAATCTTATAGACCACTTAAGAATGCTATGCCAAGATAAAGTTAAGAATACAGAAACATAATTGCTGCAAAGCAATGTCATCATAAATTTTCATCAACAAAAGACAAACATTCATACCATACAAACAACCACTTCAAATACTTTTGTATATCAAAAAGTAACAAAATATATACATTTTGAATTTCTGAATGGATCTTCATTACAACTTCCAATGAAAAGATCAGTCAAACAAAACAAATATTTATCATCAAACAACAAAACACTGAGGACAAGACAAAAGTGTATAAAGACATCAGTTATAAAATTCTCACAATGAAAAGAAGAACTAAATAAATCCAGCAACACAAATCACAAAATGACAAAAAAAATGATAGGGAGAAAAAAAAAAAAAAAAAAAAAAACACTGACATCAATAACAAGGAAAACACTTCACTAAACACCACACCACACAAACAAAAAGGAACACAGCAGAACCCCAAGAGACACAAACCCGTAAGAGAGGATGCGCTTTTTCCGCCGGAAGAACCAACGGGGATTTCTTGCGCCCCTTCTCAATGGCCGCCTGAGCATCCCCAATGGCCCAGCGGTCAATAGGGTTGGGGAATGTGCGCTGTACTCTCTCCTCCACATCCTGAAGGAATGAGAAGGTGATTAGGAGGGGGGAGAGAGAGAGAGAGAGAGAGAGAGAGAGAGAGAGAGAGAGAGAGAGAGAGAGAGAGAGAGAGAGAGAGAGAGAGAGAGAGAGAGAGAGAGAGAGAGAGAGAGAGAGAGAGAGACTTATAACAAAAAGAACTATCTACTCCACAGAATATTAACCACTAAATTATATCACTATAGTTTGTCTATTTTAAACTAGTCACTGAGTCTTGGTCTGGGATGAAAATATATGTTGTCATATTTTGAGGAAAACAGTAGTCTATCCTTTCAATAATGGTGTACATCAATAGAAAACATATATGATACACAGAAAATTAATTATTTCATCAATAAGCTACAATATATTTTGAACAGTAACCCACTTGCCCACTTCCTCAGACTGAGACCAAGCAGCCACTTAAGAACAAACTAACTATTTTTCATTCTCAAACTTTTAGGAATGCATGGAAATAAGTGTGTGTGTGTGTGTGTGTGTGTGTGTGTGTGTGTGTGTGTGTGTGTGTGTGTGTGTGTGTGTGTGTGTGTGTGTGTGTGTGTGTGTGTAAGAGGGTTTGGGTACTGACCTGGACTGTGTGTGGGGCAGGCTTGGCACACAGCGTTGACAGCAGCCGTAGGATAAGACTCTCAACATACTCCAGCGCGTCTTCCTTGGCTGCCAGGGTTGGGTGCACCTGCTTCAGCACCTGCAATACCAACACTCTTAGCTCCTACACACCAACACACTACCACCTCTCTGTTAGCACATTAATTTTACACATGTTCTCCATATGTTTTATTTTTTTATTATTATTTTTTTTTTTTAGGTACAGTACTGTATATAGTTACCATTTCATGTTCTGAATTACAACCTAACAATATTACAGCAATAACATAGGTAAGTGACATGCTGTAGGTGCTTATTCAAACTGGTTCTGACCTACACAAAAAAAAAAAAAAAAAAAAAAAAAAAGTTTACATGCCGTAGGAATGGAATGTCACAATTCAAAATTATGCACGTAGTCCCATCATCAACAGCACTGTACATACCAAGCTGCTTAAACCTGTCATTACATTAATAGTTGGAAAGTGTGTTCCTTATCATTAACCCCTTCCGTACTGGGGCACATTCATACCTTCAGATCTGTGTGCGAACAGATAATTTTATTGACATCAAGAAGGGTCTATGGAGGTCAGAATACTAATGGCCAGAGTCTTCACTATTTTAATTCCCCACATAACCCTCTGAAGCTGTATAAAATCACCAAATAGTAACCAGAATGAATATGGAAATACATCATGGTACTCAAGGGGTTAAATTCCCTGGATATTGCCATGTTGGACATCATTGTTGGTAGCAAAGACACATATGACACTATGCATAGAGATTTTGAATGATGCAAGCTCACATTACTTTGAATTGAAAATTTGCCATAGTGGTTTTGGCATTATTTCTTTACCATCACTGAATACTGTTTATCATGAAACATCACAAATAAAAACAACTTATCAATGTTATAATACACTTTGTACATTATCCTGATGAGCCACTATAGCCATGACCAATAAATTAAATATCTCTCACCTGATGTTGCAAACTAAATTAACCACTGCTCTTTCAACTTTTTGGTAAACATCTCGCTAACCATAAGTCTTTCCTAATTGATTGAACAACCTCAAAATTAATCTAGTAACCGATTCTCGGAAAATTGCACTTATTGGGATCTCTCGTCAGCAAACGACACATTAACTGGCACATGTAGTCTCCATGCTAAATAGCAATCTCCTAACTTTTTCTTAATGTACACTCTAGAACTCCATATCTGTTTCTGTATTTCCATCTTCCCAAGACCTGAATTAATTTCAGAGGGAAGTTTCAAGACATTTATCCCATTGAGTGCAAGAAGCTGGGATGATGGTGTGCATGATGTGGAGCACCTGAATAAGAGGACTAGTAGAGGATGTGCAGAGTGCTGCAGAGAGCAAGATAGGGTATGTGAGAGTAGGTAGAAGAAAGAAAGTATGTAAACCATGGTGGAATAATGAAATCAGAGAGGCTAGGAGGGAGTGAAAGAGAAGGAGTAGACAATATAGTGGCTGAGGAAAAAGAGGCATGAAAGTGATGAGGCAGAGAATGAGTACCAGAATGCATGGGAAATGTATGTAAAGCAGCAGAGAATGACAAAGCGAATGATAGTGAAGGCCAAAGTGAAGTGTGAAAGGAGTGTGATTGAATCTTTAAGAGAGAAAGGCATGGAAGGTGGCCGTGAATGGTACAAGTTCTTGAGAGGTGAGAATATGTCAGGCAGTGCTGGAGTGGAGAGTTTGAAGGTGAATGGTGAAGTTGTAACTGAGAAGGAAGGAATGAGAGAGGCAATTAGGCAGTTCTGGGAAGAAGTGGGTGGTGTAGGTGAGGTGTTTGGTGCGAGAGAAGGATGTGTGACACTGGAGAGAAGGAATGCAGATGAACTGGATGAGAGGATCAGCAGGGAGGTGGTAGAGAAATGTGTGAAAAGGCAGAAAAATGGGAAGGCAGCAGGGCCGGATGAGATACCGTATGAGCTGTATAAGAATGGAGGTGATGTTGTGATTGACAGGATGACTGAGCTTTTTAACCAGGTGTGGGAGGAGAGAGTGTCAAGAATGTGGAATGAGTGCAAGGTGACTCTGCTGCATAAGGGCAGACACAAGAGTAAGAACAAGTTGAAAAATTACAGGCCGATCGCGTTAGTCAATACAGTAGGCAAAGTGTTCAGTGCGGTGTTGAATGCCAGATTGTGTAAGTGGATTGAAAGAGCTGGAGTATTAGGTGAGGAGCAGAATGGTTTCCGTGCGGACAGGAGAGCTGAGGATAACATGTTTGTGGTGAATGAAATGATTGAGAAAAAAAGAGGGATGGAGGTAAATTGTATTTGGGTTTCCTGGATATAGAGAAAGCTTATGATAGGGTGAATAGAGAAATGCTAGGTAGAGTCCTAGAAAAGATTGGGTTGAGTGCCAAGATAGTCAACATAGTGCGTAGCATGTATGTTGATACCAGAGCTAAGTACAGTTTAGGAGATATAGAAACAGACTGGGTGAGGAGTGAGAGAGGAGTTAGGCAAGGATGTATTTTGTCACCAACCCTTTTCAGCCTGTACACAGAGGAGTTAGCAGCCAGAATGAGAAGGATGAATGCAGGAGTGAGTGTGGGGAATGATAAGATAGGTGTGCTTCTTTATGCAGATGATGTAGTGGTTATGAGTGAGTCAGCAGAGGAGCTGCAAAGTCTGCTGGATGTGGTTGATGGGTATGGAAGAGATTTTGGAGTTAGGTTTAGTAGTGAGAAGAGTAAGGTGATGATTGTGAATAGGTCGGAGGATGAATGTAATGCAGCATGGAGGCTGGGAGAGAATGAGTTGAAGCAGGCACAAGAATACAAGTACTTAGGGATGTGGATGAGTCCGAATGGGTGTGAAAAGTCAAAGAATGAAAAATAAGTTTGGTGAACCGGTGGGTGGGTCGTTTAGGAAGCGCGGCAAGGATGAGAGCAAGTAAGTATGACGTGCTGAGAGAAGTGTGGAAGAGTGTGGCTGTCCCCAGTATAATGTATGGTATGGATGTGATTGCATGGAACGAGAGTGAAATTGACAAGTTAGAAGTGGGGCAGTGTAGAGTAGCTAGGCTGGCACTGAATGCACCGAGGTACACAGCAGTAGAAGCCTTAAGAGGTAATATGGGATGGAGCTCTTTTAGGGAAAGACTTATAAAAGCGACACTTAGGTACAAGATTAGGCTTGAGAGAATGGATGATGCAAGAATAGCAAGGAAGGTGTATCTGTGGAGTGAAAGTGGAAGCAAATGGAGGAAAAGGTGTATGAGAATGACAGAGAGGAATGGTCTACAGGTTGGGTGGGCAGTGAGAATGGCTGGGGTGAATCAGAATGAGCTGGAATGGGTCGTGACAAGAGGAGGCAGAGTGGGAACAGAATGGGATGTGAGGAAGTGGAAGAGTGAGATAGACAGAGATGTGAAGAGTATGGGACTGAATGAATGGAGGAATGGGATAGAACGAAAGAATACTCTGGAATGGTACAAACTGAAAGAGGCCCCGATGTATGAGAGGTGGTATGATGGAAGCCTGGGTGGTGATCTTCTCTTCAAAGCTAGGGCACAGTGTATGGATGTGAATGCAAGGAGTTACAGGTGGTCTGAGTCCCGCAGCAAAGTGTGCCAGATGTGTGACTCGGGAGAGGACAAGACGGTGGAGCATGTGATGTTGGTGTGAAGTATGCCAGAGATAGGTATGAGATGATGCAAGTGATGTTGACTGAGTTAGGGCATAATAGGAATGAAAGAGTGGAGAAGACAGGGAGGGAGTGGATGGTGGTGCTACTGGGACTGAGTAGAGAAACGAATGAAAGGATGATTGAAGCGGTGGAGGAGTTTCTGGAGAATGTGGCGTGCCAGATGTATGGACGATTAGAGTAAAAAATTCTGCTCTTTTTTTTTTTTTTTTTTTTTTTTCTGTGTGCCTTTCTTTTGTCGTCTACAGGAGCTGCCGATCCAAAGACCTGGCTCAGGAGCGATCCCGAGTTGCCTGTAGTATCAAGATCAAGATCAAGATAATTCCTTTGGTGAACTCTCTCAGAGCTGCTCAGGGACTGGCATCTAAGTGGACTTTTTCGTTTAATTGTTTCTGATGCCCTTGGTCAGATTTCTCTCTTATAAAATAGATATATAATTTTTCAACAGCAAACGGGGACATTCAAACTAAAAATAACATGACATTATAACCTAACCCAAGGATCCAAACTGCCAGTAATGCCTTCCACTTCCTCCTGCTTCAATGATCCAGATTACCATTTATCACAAAATGGCAATACAGACTATGAAATGAGCGAAATGTCACTTTATGAATGCAGTTACCAAAAGAATACTAAGTCACATCATGAATGCAGTTTACCAAAATAATACTCTATAATCTCAAAGAATTCCAAAGCTGCAAAGTTCACAAGTCTAACATAATCCTCTGAACCCTACAAAAACATAAATGCATCCCCTCAATACACACTGATTACTTATCATTGCATGTAAACTTATTTATACATATGTAACAAGTAATATCACAAACCTATGCATTTTGATTCTGAGACACAGCTATGTTTTCACTTCAAACTTATATGCTGTAAATTGACCACGCTACTCAATTCCGCAATGTACTCTAAACTTTAATTCTACAGCAGTTTTGGACAATACACAACACACACACTCATCCACGGACATGTTACCACACAGACACCAAGAACGCACACCTTTCCAAAACAGAAGCTACCTACTTACACCCTCACTGACACACCAACCACTTCTACACCAACAAACTGGTTACACCCTCATCAATATACCTGCTAACCATGTACACTTCTACTAAAACACCAAAGAACCACGTACACCTTTACTAGAAACGCCAACCAGACATCCACACCCTCGATAAAGAAAACAGCAAGGAAAACATACCAAACTTAACACTAACTACCCATCTAAAACTTTCTAAACAACAACAAAGTGAATAAAACCTCACTAAAATGTCAAGAAGTCACCAATACCCTCAGAAAAGCACCAATTACTTATCTACACCCTTCCTAAAACACAGCCTATGCATGCAGGGCCCCATACACCCTGCCAAAACACCACCCAGCCATGGCCACCCTCACCAAAACAAACACTCTTGCACCTGTCACTCGTAATTCCTGCCCATTCCACCCCTTCCCCGCACACGTACACCTGAGTAAGGGCAATGAGGGGCACATATGCATCAGTACACAGGGTCTGCACAGTGTAGGGGTGTAAATACGGGCAGGAGAGAGAGCCTGCCACATACCCACCTTCTGCAGGGAGCTGAGAAACAAACGCTTCCATTTCTGGGCGTTCTCCTCGCTGTCAAAGTTACACACTTGGGAATCTGTGTTCGAGGAAGCGGGAAACATTGTCCTCAGTCTAACTGTTTTCCAGACATCCAAAAGTGGTGTATTGTTTACAGTTCAACATGGTATGGTACGCAATGGGCCACATCCATGCCTCCCTCCCTCAGCCTATGCCTCCTGCGTGCATTGCTTCACTTCTCTGCGCACAGCACTGCGTCACATCACCGCCACTCGTCTCATCTACTGTCTCACCACCGCGGGTTGCATCGCACTGGCTGACTGAGGCTACATTTTTGACTGGGAAACTGGCAGTGCAACCATCTTCATCAACCGTCGACAGGTGATCCTGCTGCCTTACAGTGTTACCAGAGCCGGCCCAGCGCGCACCTCACCGCTCTCTGACTCTCGCCTCTATCTCGCTCTAC
>NC_059286.1:12806139-12823639 GCF_017591435.1 Portunus trituberculatus
CGAAGCTTCAGGAAATCGAAACACTGAACAAATACGTTATCTGGATGCAGCGTAACTAAAGACCCAAAACATGAGGGAAAATGCAAGAAATCAGTACATGCCTCTACATACATCACAGTTCCCGTAAACGTAATATGCTGTCCATGCCCACACCTATTTTTATCCATTAATGTGTCGAATATTCTTTTAAAGGTCCTTATTGACTCAGGTGTTGCTGCACCACCATTTGATGCCACACTGTTTTGAGAGAGAGAGAGAGAGAGAGAGAGAGAGAGAGAGAGAGAGAATTCCTCGTTGATCATCCATATAAGAGTGAGCTGCATGATACACCTTTCCTCCCTCCTCCCCCTTATCACGCTCCTCTGTTATCACGCATGGTCTGGTGCTCAATCGTCTACTATTCAGAGCTTGTTTTTGTCGATCCTTTTGTGCTGGTGAATAATGGGTGGAATTCCCCATACCAACCGCAACCCACCGACCCATCCAACGTTGCCATAAATAGGAAAGAAGAAACGAAGGTTAAAAGTCAAGGAAAAACTTATCGTATGCCAAAAAATGGGAGATGTTAAAGAAAATACACGAAGGCATTTCGAAGAGGAGGATGGCGGCATAATATTGTACGCCTCTTTAATCTTATGTAGCTACCCCTTGAAGTCTTTCAGTACTGGTCACGTACCCCTTACCCACAATGCAGCGCTAGGAAGGGTAAAAATGAATGAATGGTTTATTGACCTGATTTATTAAGTTTAAATTGTGTTATATATGTGGAGCAGACAAAATTTTCAATTAATATGAGTATGTCACTATGAAATAGTGTCAATAGGAACTAGTATTTCACAGGAAAACACTATGTGAGTAGTATACAATACATTTACCAAAACCTAACTCTATCAGATAGTTTTCGACCATTGTGGCAGTGAAGTAATGTTGCTTACAGCTATGGGTGTAATTTGTAACTAGTAACAGTGATAGCTAAGTTACTGTGTGTGTGAATAACACATAAAAATAATAAATCAGAACTAAGTACCAAAGGTTTCCAAGGTTGTGTGGCAACTGTAATCCAAGAGAGCTTTCCCTCTAGTGATATAACTCAAGAGTTTCCTTGTTAACGTTTCCTGGTTCTAGTGGAGGACACATCTAGCCTAGCACAACTAGGTCACTTTGAATACTACAAATAGGTTTGCAGTTATTCAAAATTGAAGTATATTGAGAAACTTGCCACGTACCCCCGAAATTCCTTTCACGTACCCCTGGGGGTACGCGTACCCCAGCAGATTTGAGAACCCCTGTAATGTACGCGATCAACAACGAGTCAACTCTTTGCGTGATATTATAATAAAGAGTTACAATTCCTTTTACCAAGCCCGTCTCCCTATTACATAGAGGGCCGCTTCCAAAGTTTTGATGTGCTTGCGCGGTATATCTATAGGGCCTAAAATAGGAAAAATGGACTATAAGAAAACTCGATATATGAAGGGTAACTTAAGTATCTTATAGACCTACACAACGAGCACAAACATACAAAAAAATAATAATAGAAAAAAAAAAAAAAACTGAGGAATAGTTAAAATCTCTCGGTGCCATGTGGGTACTTAGGTTTTCGTCCAGTAAAAGAGTCTACAGTACAAGTTACCTAATTGAGGTGCAAAGTGTCTTACTACTTGGTGAGAAAACTTCGTCCTGAAAAAATAATAACAAATAAATAAAATGGTTGCAATAATATCAAATAAACAGTAGAATGTAATAATGATGATAATAAAAATTATAATAATAATGAGGATGATGATAATAATAATAATAATAATAATAATAATAACAATGTGATAGTAATAATGATGATAATAACAATGATAATATTAATAATAATAAAAATAATAATAATAATAATAATAATAATAATAATGTGATAGTAATAATGATGATAATAACAATAATAATAATAATAATAATAATAATAATAATAATAATAATAATAATAACCAAAGTAATAACAATAGTAGTAATAATAATAATGATGATAATAGTAGTAATAATAATAATGATAATAATATAATAATCTGTAATAATAATACCAATATTAATGATTATAGTAAAAGCAATTTCATTGTCATAATTGTTACTAGTAGTTTTATAAAAGTCTATAATCTATCCTTCTAGAATAACTTCCTGATGTCAGATATTAGGGAAAAAATTTTGTAGAGCCATTCCATTGCTAGATAGATGCAGCCTCACATCTACATTGGTGCTGCAGTAACAAAGAATGGGAAAGATTCAACCTGGATTAAAAAATAAAAACTGCAAACACGCATTCACACCTACATAAATGCGAGACTGTTTGCCAAGAGTAGTGTATGTATAAGTTTTATTTCTTCATTCAGAACATTACAATATAAGGGAATGAATGTTGCAATAAGCTATCAGGCCTACAAGTGAGTCTGCATGAAATGTACATCCTGTCTATCATCCTCATTCACAAATTTGTGTCATCTTTTTTGGAGCTCCCTAATGACGTGGAACTATGGACTGATTACTGAGTTTGTCCCATTCACCTACACTCTGTCTGAGTCGTTACTGCAGCTCCACCTTTACATCTCCATCTCTGCTCGCACAGAGGAAATGGCCAGGGTGAGGGATTGAGCAGACTCCCACCTCAGCCTGCTTGGATGTAAAACAGAGGAAAGACAATGAAATCTAATACACCAAATCACATAAAACACTTCATGGTTTACTGTTCAACAAAACACCTTTCCTAGAAAATCTTTTATTGAAAAATCTTCAGAAACTTGTAGAAAAATACAAGACTTCTAACTGCCCTAGACCAGAAGGATTGGTGCCCGGGCCTCACAAAGTACTGTCTGGCTCACTTCTGCCAGCTCTATAGTAAAGGAATCTGTCCACATACATAAGCACTTAAATTTCCATATAAATGTTGCAGTAAATGTTAAGGTCACTTAAGTTATATATATTTATGTAGTAATTAATGTTATATTTTCTGCTTAATTTGCTTGGGAGTGTTCTATGTTTTAGGAATATCAGCAGATATGTTAATACAAGGCAAATGTTTTATCACAGGGGAGTGGAATGGAATGGGATGGTACATACAGTTTTACCAAAAGGCAAAAAATGGAATGTATTTAAGCAGAGAAGCTACCTTTTATCACAGTTTCTTATCAGATCTTAAGTACATATCAGATAATTTTACACCAAAAGGCAATTATAATACAGTATTGCTACTTTCATGCCATAGTATACTGATGTTTACATGCATGCAGGGTATGAAAGTACACTCATGAGATGACATCCCAGCAACAACTAGGACAGCTGGAATACAAGAACATGCACTCAATGCCCTGCCTTCATAACATACAAACATACAAAGTCAAATCTGCTTTAGCAAGTATAACTGAAAGCCCAGAAAAAAAAAAAAAAAAAAAAAAAAAAAATTAGGGCTGCCAGGTATTGCAGGTACCAAGATAATGCTAAGCAAAGGACAGATGCCACTAACATGTAGTATTCTTAGGCATAAATGTAAATAATGAGATCGCTAACCTTTACCTTAACTTATTAATGCCACTGTTTCAATACAAAACACTGAAAGGTTATTTGCACTTCCTCAGATAACCTAGCTGCCTTCATTACCCACAGACTCAATCCACACATGAGCAAGAGATAATTGCCACCAAGAATGAACTCTCCATCAGGAGTCCTACAGCCACCAGCACACAGCGCACTCACTGGGTGGTGGATGGTTACACACTCACATGGAGGGATTACACACACAATGATTGGGGAATCAGGGATGGGGATTGACAGAGACACTCACAATGGGATGTGCCACACATCACTCTGGCCAAGGCCACAGTGATCAACACAGTCCAGTACACTTACACCCACAGCAGCACAGATTCCCACACTGCATGAGAAACTGGAAGCACATGATCAATTTATATCTAAAATACAATGTAGGAGAAATTCCATGCAGGAGTTAGCTTGTGACGTGTAAAGGTTTGCATATTTCAAGGCAACGGCCTTCAGCTACAGTTGACTATAAAAAAAAATTGTCTGTGTTCTAGAATTTGAGATAAAATATGAAATATGGAGCATTTTGAATGCATTCATCACAGCCATGTCAAGTTGCATCATTACAGTGTCTTGGTTGAGGAAATGACCGGCTCACATACGCCGGCTTCCCTCCCCAGTGCTGGTCACCAGCACACTGAGTGCTGGTCACCATGGCAGGGTTGTACCTGTTACTCAAGTATATGAACAATGACACTTGTGATACAGTATATAGGAACAAGAGCAGCAGATGGCTCAGAGATATCCTTGAAGTGGTCAAGAAAGTAAATTACTTGAGTACAGTAATCTACAGTCATTGAGGCACCAGCTAACCCAACTGTTGGTTAATAGTAAGCCAGTTGACGATGGGAGGGGGGAAATACTGACCAACAATGCCTGCAAATTCCTAACAGCTTAACTACTTTATGCCTAATGCTAAGACAGCTGAGCAACTACAGGTACAAGTGTATCCCACAACCAGGAAAGAAAGATTTTGTAAGGCAGTTCTGCTTGATGCTCAGTGCTGCAGCTGTTTGTGGAGTCACACAACAGCACAGCAGCAAAGCACATTTCTCATCGACAGTAAGGCTATGGAATATCATTACATTCTTGACTTAATTATTAAACATCAAACGTCAAGAAAAAACTTAAAATGCTTCCATAAGTCCACAATAAAATACTAAAAATGCAGTAAAAATGCATTACTCATAACATTACATGAACCAAAGACAATTGGTTGTTTAAACTGCATGTGAAGAATATGAAAAAAATATCTTTGCAAAAGAATGCAGCCCTGCAGTGGTGATCATACAACAGGTGTCAATGATGCTGCTTGAGTGAGCGAAATTACATGACCTTAATGAACTCTTCTGTCTCATGACTGCAAATCAAGTAAATCTATATGAAAATTGTTACAAACAAAAGAGTACAATGAAGAGATGAACCATTAATGTAAGATGGCAAGTGAGTGGAATGTGACAGAGAGGAAAGTATTCTCCAATGCTTCAGCTGAAAACAAGGCAACAGGCAAAACATTAAAAGAATAAGTAAGGTGCTTTTGCTTCCTCCTGTTTCCTCTCACCACCACATTCCACTCATCAGCAAGTAAGTTATTCAAGAACAGTAAAGAACCTAATCCTGCAAGTTAACCAGAAGAAATGTTTATCACCAGGCACTTGAAGAAAAAAAAAAAAAAAAAAAAGTTAGATGAATAAAACATGAAGATACTCCATGGCAAAGTTTCAGAGCTGCCTTACATTAAGTACAAAACCTATCTGAAAGACCACCACCATCTGAGGAAAGAAAAGCAAAACCCTACCTACAATATCTGACCTAAGTATCCAATATCTACAAGGCACAGACAGAGCCATGTGGCAGACAAAAACTGCTTTGCCCTCCACATGACACACTGGAGCTATTTACTTATCCTAGAGAGCAACTTGAGAAGGCCAAATGTGCAAGTTGAGTATGATTAGTATAAAGTACCAAATGTTATCACAGTTTTTGAGACTTCAGTGTTGGGCGGTTACCCCAAGTATACCAAGGTGTGGTTATCCCATGTTTAGCTGGTCTAGAAAGGGCAGCAGACTCCTCATTAGACTAACTGCCACATAATACCAAATTCAAATACCATGAGTTCAGCATGCTTAAGAAGAATTCCTAAACAGCTTGAAGAAAAGTTAAACTAATCATTTCCTAAAATATTCAAGCTTTCCAAAGAACAACGCACAAGAGAACATATAAAAGGACATCATGTAACATTACTTTCTTCTTAATCATGAAAACTGGATAATACTGAAAACAAACCTATATCCACAGCTTCATAGGAAAAATACAATAAATAATGTACAATAGAAAAAAAGAATCCAGGATATGCTTTGGCTGAAGAATATCAACTATGTGCCCATCCAATTAAATAAATGTATATACAATAAGAAGCCTTAAAACTAATGGAATGTTGTATGGAATGGTTAGTTGCAATTGGCACCAGGCTCTATAGGAAGCCCAAGGCAGAAGTAGTGTTCCACCACTTCAGTGAGGAGAGAAGGGATTGACTGGATGGCAGCCAGACACTACTCAGCCGACACGTTGTGAGACACGAGGGCGAGGGCCGCCTCAGACACATTTCTGTTGTCATCCACAGCCGGCTTGCCCTCCTTGACTTGACCCTTCCTCAGCGCCTCAAGGATCTCCTCGTGATTGCCATTGTCACCCTGCTGTGCCACAAGCTTTAGGTAGTTAAGGTAAGCATCATAGTTATTAGTTGCAGCCAAGTTGAGCAAGGAAAAGTAACTGTTATTTGGGGCCATCACTCCATCCCCCTTCTTGCCCTTGTTTTTAGCTTCCTTAGGAGCAATCAACACAGGCCGGTCAGACTTGATCTTGAGGGAGGCAGCGTAGGAGTCAGAGTCTGAGACAGGAAGCATGAGTTGGGAAGCTGTGTCACCAACTGTGGCTGTGGCTGTCAGGAAATGATCGGCAGCATTTTCCTTAGCAGAAGGTATTCCTCTGCTCTTCCTGACGGCTGACAGCCGACGGAAGAAGGTTCTGCGGGGAATTCTGTATTGTGCAATGGCTTTGGCTGGAGTCAGGTGGCCAAGGAGAACAGCCTCAATACCTTCCTCTAAATCCAGGTGAGTGTAGGTCCTCTCACAAGACTTACCACCAATGCTGCCAGTTCGCTCCTTGCCCTGCATACCATCCAGAGGTCCTTGGTGTAGGTGAGTGAACGGCTGAGAGTGCTCCAGGCCATCTTTAGGCAGGGCGGTGGTGCCCTCACTGAGATGGAGTGGAGGAACATCCGGCTTCTGAACAGAACTGACCTCCTGTGGAATACTCTGGTGGGACTCTTCATCTTCTACCTCAGTCTCTCCATCAAGTCCTATTGGAATATGCTACAGTCAACATTTGTCAAGGATGAAAACACAGTAGGAAGAAAATTGCAGTTAATTAAATGGTACCACTCAATGTCAGATGACCATGTACCATTTCAACTGATCAGTAAATGCTGAACTAGCAGGATCCTTTGTTCTAAATATGTGAATGAACAACTTACCACAGGTTCAAGAGCCAGGGAGATAAGAGCTGAGCACCAAATCATGACATAACAAAAACATACATTTCTTCTGACAAGAAACTTTATGAAGGCAAACTGATTGTCTTTATATTGAAGGAGGCTACAAATCCATAAGAATTATTGATGCAAGGGTCAATAAACTTCCTGGTGCACTATATAAAAGGTAAGAAGGCAGCATGATGTAATGCCTCTCTAAGGTGACATCATCCATAATAAAAGAGAAAATGTGTTACCTTGAGAGGTAAAACAAGATGATACATTATAGAAACATGATTTTTTTTTGTGCAAGCAGAGTCAATGTTAAAGGTTAACAAGAATAAGCTGGACAAAGAAGATTCACTGCTTACCTATAGAGTTGGCATCACACTCTGGGGCCTCAATGGGGGACTGGCCAGCAGACTCATCTATCTGGAGTTCTCCATCTGTCTCATCTGCAGCTTCTTGCTTGAATGCCTGAGGGAGAGATAAACCAATTATTTACTTGAGTCACAATAATTATGAACATATTGCAAATATCATTAGTCATTTGGCATGGTGATTCAGCTAAAAGTTATGCACCAGTTCCTTACTTCAGTAGGTGTTGTGGAAGATTCTGGTGAGGGTTGAGATGATTCACTTGGCGGCACTTCACTCAAGGGGAGCGAAGTGGTTGGGGTCATGGCAGGGATCACCTCCTCTGAACGGGGCCTCTTCTTTTTGGGAACAGGGCTTGTGCTTGAGCCGAACGACTCCACTCTCTTAACGCCTCCATTGCACAGGTTCTTGAGCACACTTGAACCAGTTTTACCGAGATTAACTCTTGTTGTTGGAGTCATCCTGGGTTGGACGATGGATGTGGTTGGGACTGTCACCGCTCCCAGGCTATTCACTGCCGGGTTGGGTGGTGGGGGGATGCACGGTGCATGCTCCAAGAGGGGGATGCAGCGTTCCAGTAGCTGCCGCTTAGTGAAACTACTGATGGCACCAGAGTCTGCCAGTCCCTTAACTCTCAGAGTCTCTGCCACCTTCAGGAGTGCAGCCAACTGTTCTTGGCTAACGTTAACCTCACCCCGGTACATGAATGTGACCAGGGCCTCCACAGCAGAGTAGGGGAGGTCATGGAGCAGGATCAGAGGGTGCGGATGGCTGCTGTGGTCCCGGAGGATGTGTTCAAAGTACGAGGAACATGCCGACAGCACAACCTTGTGGCAGTCCAGCCGTCGGCCCTCCACCACCAGACTGACATCCACAAATGTTCCTGCCACCCAGAGCTTGTGGAAGACGTGCTGGAGTGTTGACTGGTAGTTGTTCCAGCGCAAGCAGAACTGTTGCTCAGGATCCATGTTTTCTCAACCCTCACCACATAATCTGCAAGAACATATAAACTACTTATATTATTCAGGACTTTGTCTAATTTGACATAAAAATTACATCTTTATACCTTTATGTAGTATTATATAATGCAATGAGCTCTCGAAAGTTACCAGATTGGAAGGCAATGTTTTACCAAGTTTGCTTCAATAATTGTATGAATCATGCAGCCATCAATTCATCTACACACTAACAGCTATTCACATGAACACACCAAACTGAAAACCTGATATGAAAATTACTTCTTTTCTAGGTAAACTATCAAAATGACATAGGTAGGTTCTTTTTCAACTTCTTCAATAACAAACAAATATAAATGTCATTTTGCTAAGAAACAAAAGATGAGAATAATGATAATAATAATAATATATATATATATATATATATATATATATATATATATATATATATATATATATATATATATATAACAATAATTACAAATAATAATAATAATAATAAATACACCAATATCAAAGAGGGTAGGTTTCAGACACTTAAACCAATGCCCACACACTACAACCCTGTGGCTACAACTTGCAAATCACACTAGTCACTTCTGATGGTACGCTATTACCACCATCATTGTTCTTGTTATTTTTCCACCGCCCCCACCTTTCAAAGAGTCAAGTCCATCGAGATATGAGCCAAGCTGTACACATTGAGGTGACGTAACCAGCACACCAGTAGCACCAAGCGTCACCAGTCACCACCTCCACGTACGGCAGAGTATCCGGTATGCAAAGCTAAACGATCAACAGGTTGCACTAGGCTAAGGCGGCAATATCTGGCACTGCAACCACCACGCACTGCAGTACACACTCCTCGCGGGCCACCACCACCGGGGAGGGCTGGTGTGGTGCAGCGGGCAGGCACAACACACCCCGAGTGCTAACAAAAGACAGCCAGGGGGAGGAGTGTGTGCCCAGCCTGAGTCACGCCGCCACACCGCCACCCCACACCTGGCCCTCACGGCACCCACCACTGCCAACACCATGAACTCTTTTATACACCCAACACCACCACACTTCCGCGTACATGGTCACCAAACACTCGACAAAGCGTCTGCAGTTCACCAATATCATGTTTCCATGTCCAGGGCGGGCAAAAACAGCGTTAAAGTATTAATTGCATCTTTCCAGTGCTTCTGGCAACACCACCTGGAACGGCTGGATGGAGTCACTCGAACTGGGTCTCTGCCAGCTCCTCCTTCCCTTTGTAACACTCGTAGCCGTTCACTGCCATCGACCTAGCACAGAAGAGGGCGTGGTGGCACACTATGTTTCTCTGTGCTGCAAACTGGGGCATCATCTCACCTATCTATCCATCTCACAACACAATTACCTGGGACGCCAGCAGCCCCAGTGTGCACAAACAATAGCGGCCCCAGTAATGTCCACGCCAATGTTTACACTCCGTCAACAACACCCACCAATACACCATAATACTTCATACATCCACAGGAACACGAGACAAGACCAATAACACTTAAAAACTAGACTTAACGAGCTTTTGTCCGAGAACTGACCAGCGCGGTGTGTGCAGGAGAAGTGACGGTCGGCGAGTGAGTGGCGGCGGGTGGCACGCAGCGACGCATGGCAACGCATGGCACTGTGGCGCTGCCCGCGTACACCACCACCCCGCACCGCCCGCACCCCAAACACTCCAGGCCACACCACGCACTTCCTCTGCTATATAATATGCTAATCTCTTCACTTTCTTGAAGTACTATTGACAAACAACTTAGAATAATAGAGAAGTAGTGCCTATACCTCCCTCAAATGGCTAAAGTGGCATCTATCCTACACCTATGTGAACGAAAACGGTGCGGGTGATCGAAGATTAAGGAGAGCGTATGGCTTCCCGAGGCGCAGGGGGACGCGTCGTGGCCTGCGGGCATGAGAGGGATACTAGCCCGCACCTGGGCTACACTCACTCGCTGCCAGATGTCTTTAGAGCTGCTCTTGTTTAGCCAGTAATCGCTAAAACACATGAGATGAGCGTGAAATTCTTGTTACAGTGTCATTAACAAGAACTTGAAATTTATCCCAGGTGGCCTTCAACTACATGCCGCCAGTTTTTTTTGCTCAGAGTCGCGATTTTCGTTGCTTCCAGTCAACAGGCATGACAGACGCTGCCTTTTGCACTGCATTACTCACTGTATAAGAATAGAACATAAACGCATGCCTCAGTTATTTCATGCACAAAAAATAGGTAGTGCTCGGAAAGTTTACAGGCTGGTGGATGACAGTGAGCACCTCTCAAGACGTCTAAGGCGGCTTCCAAGTAGAGACAACGGGCGGGATTAAGGCGCGGCCCTTGGGCTCACCTGCCTGGCCGGACATACACACGTGGCAGCAACGCACCTCCGTGACACCTTCCTGGCCTCAACCTTCCTAATGAACATATACAAATCTCTCATTCTAAGGTCACTGTGCAATGGAACATGATTCAAGACATGGAGGCCACCCTGGATGCCTGCAAGACTGGCAGAGGAGGAGGTGGCGGGCGACGGTGCCAGGATCATGTTCTACTGCGCAGCGATAGTCATCTGGAAACAAAGGCTGCTGGAGTAGGGCTTCGCTTTGTCTCATATCCTGTGATCCCCACATGGCCCGCTGGGGCAGCAGGCTGCCCGGCCTCCCAGGATGGCTCTCAATTAATCAATACTGTCCCCGCCTCTTATTGGCCCCGAGTCCCAGAGGAATGGGGGGGGGGCAACCCCCATCACCGGGATGCCGCCTGGGTCTCAGCGTCATGGTGTAGGCACGCAGGGCTGAGGACGTGCCTGAAGAGGAGACAGGATGCCAGAGATGTGTTGTAAGACGGAAGTGGCGCGGTAGAGCCCAACATGAGGCGAACAAAGTCACCTCGCGAGGTCCGCTGCGGCGGTGGCAATGCTGCAGGATGTGACTCCCGCCGCTGCCACAGGACCGCCGCTTCCCTCTACTGTCGCGTCGCACCAAGGGCGGAGCAGGGATGGGAGGCGGGCGCCGCTCCATCGCATCCTATCACTAACACCATTGTAGAATTATGCACTTCACCCACTCGATCTCAACTATAACTTAAACATAAAAATAGATAAACCACCAGGCAGCTAAAATATACATGAACACGAAACTACAAAAACTATAATACTGACTGTTTTATTACTGTGGCTGTAATAAGAGACTCTCGCAGACGTTCTTCCAGAATCGAGGAGTTCTGGATCACTACTTACACTAATTGATGTCTTCCCTATACGCTCTCACGGCTACATGGTCTTCTCTGCTCTAATGTATCCCTTTTAACTATACCTAACTGGGCATGCGTTAAACATCTGCCAATACCCTCCACCAACCAGACAATAGCCATCCGCCTCTATGGCACCCATAACAGTGAAGCACAGGAGAGGTGGTAGATGTACAAATAACACTGAAACAGAAGGCAAGAGAGCATCCAGGGGTGTGCCGGCGTCCCACCCAGGGGACTATGGGAACCTGGAGTCACGCCGAGACAAGACAATGGGGCGACGGCGTGTGCAACAGTGGACAGGAAGCGAGGTGGTCCAACATCCCTTTGGCGACAGGTGTGCTGCTGCTGCTGCTGCTGCCCCCGGGGACCACCTCATCCCAGCCTATTCCTCCCGGCCCTCCTCGGCTCCCTGATGCACACCGAGGCTACGAGTATAATGATATAATGATACAACGCTGCCACGCCATGTAAGCGACAAATGAGAGAGGCTGCAGCAGAGAGAGAAAGCATCAGTGGAGACAGTGTAGATCCTTCATCACACTAGCTTGCGAGATCCCTGTGAGAGAAGCAGAGTGAAATTGACGAAGAAAGGACGAGTGGTTACCCCGGCCCCGCCTCGCAGTGCCGTGTGTGTATGGCCGTTTGCTTCCCCTTGAGAGAAAGTAAACTAGAGAGAGGTCAAGCCCCGAGGCCCTATTACCTGACGGGAAGGAGGAGCGGGGGAGGGATGAGCAGTGTTGTGATGGGGAAGTGGGCATTGTGGAAGAGGAGGAGGATCTGAGGTGGAGTAAAGGGGTGGAGTACTGCGATGAAGAGGAAGTAGAATAATAGGTAATACATGACGGGGATATGAAATGGGACACCTTTTTTCTAATATGAGGAAAGGGAGGGAATACAGTAGAGAGGGAGAGTACTCGAATATACTACATGATAGAAAAAAAAAGTAAATAAGTTAATAACGTGAAAATGAAAAAAAAAGAGAGACTGCACAAGAAGACAACTAGAATGTATAGATAACAAAAATGACAGAGAAATCGAATAAGTAGAAAACTAAAGAAATTTGAGATTATGCACAGGGATCAGGACGAACTAAAGAGCCAAACTGTGTAGAGAGAGAAAAAAAAAAAAAAAAAAAATAGTAAGCATAAAACGAAACAAATTTGAGATTCTGTAGAGGAAAGAAGACAGAATGAGGAACCAAACTGTGTAGAGGGAGAAGAGACTGTAGAAGAAGGACAGACAGCAGAGGAGGGACAAACAAGCGCCAAATGGTCAAGAGGAGATGGGGTGGGAGTGGGGAGGAGTGGTGCAGGGAAGGAGGGTCAGGGAAGACTTAGTGACGAGAGGCAGGGTGACGGCACAGCGAGGACAAGGGTGAGGGTGACTCGCCACCACCCTCACCCTTCTCTTGGTAGAGCACGTCCCTGTATCTGCCCCCTGCCTGCCCTCCCGCCCCCCTGCTTCCCTGCTTCCCGCCACTCCCACCACCCTGCCGTCCCCTTTAACCCGCCTCCACCGCAGCCATACATGTTACCCTCCCTCCACCTACCATTACTCCACCACTCCCGTCCACTAGCCATACTGCAGGTCTTCCACTTAATTTCTACAACTAATCTTACTCCACAAGGAATATCTACTTTCTTATTCTTTGTCTTTATTAACTAATCTTCCACTTGCATTCTCTTCCATCTACTTCCACCATCTTTTCCTTTATTTCATCTAAACATCCACATAAATTTCCACTTTCACTCTTTTTTTTTTTTTGCGTTTATTTCCACAGTATTTCCTTCCACTACTATTCTCTCTCCACTTAAACTCAATTTCCATCCTCCACACCTACACTTCCACTACTGCCCTTCTTCTACCTTCCTCTCTCCGCCCCACCCCCTCCCACCCCCGCCCTACCATAGCTAACCTCGCCCTGCAGCCGTTACCTCTATCCTGTCTCCACCACCATCACCATTACCACCCTGCAATGCCCGCCCTCATCCACCCTCACCTTCCTTCACCCTCCGTCCGCCATCCTTCCTACACTCCTTTTCTTTCTTTCTCTTTTTTTTTTCGCGTATTGGTCTTGGTGGTTTTCCATGTGAAGAAATAGTAGGAAGGAACATTTTATCTTCAAACTTACTACATCATTTGGTCCATTTTGAGACGCTAAAATGAAGATATTAAACGTCCTTTAAATTCATTAGCAATCACTTATCATAATACTCTCCCTTAGAACAACGAAGCAATATGGATAAGAAACATGAAATATACACTAACAACAAGAACAAGTACCTAAAAAGATTAAGATACTATACCTCCTTTAAACTCAATAGAGCAACCACTCATCATAATACACTTCCTTAGAAAAACGAAGCAATAGATAGGAGACATTAAATATACAGTACAGTACCAACAAGAACAAGTATCTATCCATCTCTCCACGTAATCTTGACAGGCATCAGATTTCCTCGAGGTAAAACAATCGAGGTATAATTGGACATATGTAGCGAGGGAGACGTGGTAATATTGACAACCTGGTGACGTTGAGTGGGCGTTTGTGATTTGTGGGAGGGAGATGGGGAGGTGGTGGTGACTGGTGAGCGTGTGTAAAGGTGTGCTTAGTGAGTAAATGAAGAAAAGAAGTATGGCAGAGGAGAGAAAATTGTAACAATGTTTGTATTTGTGTCTATCGTGGAGGAGAAGCATTTGTGAGTGAAGAAAGTTGTAGTTTGTGAGTGAATGAGAGACAAGTGTAAAAAAGGAGTGAAAAATATGAGCATGGAAGGAAGATGTGGTTTGTGAGTGAACGAGTGAACGAGTGAGGGAAGAAAAGAGCTTGTGATAAATGTGATATATAAAGAGGGAGGGTATATCATTGTTTATATATATATGGGAGTAAGAAAGACGCTCGCACATGACGGGGAAAGAGAGAGCGAGAAAGAAATGTTTGTGGGTATGCAAGGAAAGGAAGATAATCATGTATATGATAGAAGAAGGAAGGTTTGTGAAGTGTTCATGAATGTGGTACGAAGAAAGATGTTTTGTATGTGAGGGAAAACATATAAGCTGTGTTTGTATGGAAGTGATAATGTAAGTGCTTGTGAGTGTGCAAGTGTGATCATAGCGATGCTTATGAATGAGGAGGAAGAATAGAAGTGCTTGTGTTTGTGTTTGTGTGAGAGGAAAAAAGGAGGCGTTTGCATATGTGTGGGAGGGTAATTACAGCAATGTTTATGAGTGTGGGATCGATAGTGAGGCGTTCATGAGTGACTGGTGACTGGTAGCGAGAAGGATGTACGTGTGTGTGACTGTGACAAAGAAAGGCGTTTGCACATGTCACTGAGATACGAGTAATAGAAGAATGTTTGTGAATGCTAAAGAAAGAAAGATGTTTCTGACAGAGAGTGAGTGAGTGAAGGAGGGAGGGAGGGAGGGCTAAGTAGATGGTGGCGTGGCAGCGAAGGAAGGGCGGCTGCGGCACCTACTACTCCCCTACCCCCCTTCCAGGACCCCAGGTAGCGCCCGCCCGTCACAAAAACCCTACCTGCCTGCCTGCCTCCTCCCTGGCTCCGCGCCACACACACACACACACACACACACCGCCTCTCACATCCTCCTCCTCCTCCTCCTCCTCCTCCTCCTCTTCGTCCTCCTCCGCCCTCTCCCACGCAGTTTGCCATCACCAACAGACACTGACTCAACACCGTGAATATCGTCTGCCTTACGCGTCTTCAAGCGGCGATGAGCGGCTAAACATTTCCTCCTGCCTCGCACTCCCTCAGCCCACCACCAGCGCCAGGCTTCACCTCTGGAACACGTGGGATGCGTCATGCTTCTGCCTTATTCACAAGTTGTCAGGGTGTGTTATGTATCTGAATGTTGCTCAGAAATGGTGGCGGTGCTTTAGGGAGGCTGGGAGAGGCTTAAGGGAGATTTGGGATGTTGTGGAGAGGTTGTGAAGGGGCCGGGGGTGCAGAGACAGCAAAGCAAGGTTGAGGATGGCGGGGTGAGTGTGAGGGAGGAACGAGAAGGCTAAGTCAAGGTCTAAGTAATGATGGAAGGGGAGACGAGGATGTGGTGGTGGTGGCGGGCAGGAGTGGCGGTGGTGGCAGAGGCGAGGGGGTGTGGTGGAGGGCAAGGACTGTGGGGCAGGAGTGTGGCGGAGGAGCCCAAGAGTGAAGGTCAGCTGGCACCCGCCCCGCCATGCCCTCCATCACCGCTACTCGCCCACCAGGTGTCTCGTCCCTCCCTCCCTCGCCCCCCTCATTTCCTTTCCACAATGCCACCCTCCTCTCTCTCCTCTCACGCTACGCCGCGCCGAGGAACACCGGGAACGCCGCCCTGGCGCTCACGGCTCGGGGTTTGGGTTAATCTGGATTCGCGGCGCGGCGGCTGAGGAGTGTGGCATCACGGAGGTGTGACGGAGAGGCCGCGGGCGGCAGGCAACCCAGTGACTGTCCCCGTCACGCCTCACTGTCCCGTCGCTTCGGCCGCCAACCACGACAACAGCCCGGCCCAGGTGCAGCAAGGGAGGCTCTGACTGGCTCGCCGCCCTCTGCTCCACACGTACTGCGCGGCGACCCACTCACTGGAACCGTGTCTCCTGCCCCGGAAAATGCCGATCACATGATGCGCTGGACGCCGAGGGTTTAGAATGAGCGGGGACTGGGAGGTTCCTGTCTCAGCCACGCTACGCCTCCACTCTCCTCCTATACCACAAAGACATACAGTACACCTAACCTAACACGATATTCCCACACCAACTCGCGTCTCCACTAACAATACTATCCACAGGTTGACACGTTATTTTCCTATTACATACAATGATTATCAATGTGACGGACATCACCATACCAGGAAGCACTTATATCATACCAATAAGCAATACCACACCTAAATTCACACCTTCTTTCCTTCTTCATGCTGTGTTCATTCATCTAACAGTACATTACGAGTAGGAAAAAAAAGTACACCTAGATTCACGCTTTTTTCCTTCTTTTTATAGTTTGTGTTCTTTGTTGCTTAAGTGAGAGTGGAGAAATCAAGGAAGCCAGAGAAGGAACACAAAGACCTGCTGCTGTTTGGAATCCTGTGTCATTGCTTCTAATCCTCGCGGTGTCAGGGATGCTTGTGCGATGGTTCTGTTTGGCTTTGTGCCTTTCCTGTTGCTTGTATCCTTATAAAGAGTGTGTTTGTGGGCATTACTCTCTCTCTCTCTCTCTCTCTCTCTCTCTCTCTCTCTCTCTCTCTCTCTCTGTCTTTGCGGTAGACACAAAACGAACTAAATTTGCGTCGAGGAAATCAATCATTACAATAATTTACGTAAACCGAAACATTATAATCTCTCTCTCTCTCTCTCTCTCTCTCTCTCTCTCTCTCTCTCTCTCTCTCTCTCTCTCTCTCTCTCTTTCTCTCTCTCTTCCTTCCAAGGGAGCGCTGGCTGGGAGGGCAGAAAGAGATCACGTCAGTCAGACAGCCACGCCTTCATAGTTACCCGTGCACGAGCGAGACTTTAGCCAGCCGCGCCCTTACCCACGCAGGCACAGGACACACCACCACCACCACCACCACCTCGCGGCATCATGTATCTGGGGCAAAGGGAGCTTGTCACGCGAGAGGAAAGGGGGTGAGGGGAAACTGGGTGAGAGAGAGAGCGAGTGGGAGTGATAGGGGTACATTGCATCACAGTGGCGATTTGATGCTTCCTCCTCCTCCTCCTCCTCCTCCTCCTCCTCCTCCTCCTCCCTCTCTCTCTCTCTCTCTCTCTCTCTCTCTCTCTCTCTCTCTCTC
>NC_059286.1:12826139-12841139 GCF_017591435.1 Portunus trituberculatus
GGAAGGAAGGAAGGAAGGAAGGAAGAAGGATAAGAAAATGAATGGCGAGATAAAAGAAAAGAAGAGAAAACAAGGATATACTCGTAAACACTACAAACAATAAGAGAAACCAGTAACAGTAGGAAAAAAAGAAAAAGACAAAAAATTAACGGAAGAACAACAACAAAATCAAGAATAAAAAGAATGAAAATATAATAATAACATAGAAAAGAAAAGTAACCTCTCTCTCTCTCTCTCTCTCTCTCTCTCTCTCTCTCTCTCTCTCTCTCTCTCTCTCTCTCTCTCTCTCTCTCTCTCTCTCTCTCTCTCTCTCTCTCTCTCTCTCGTCTAAATGTTAAGCTGGAGGGTCTGGGTTAGTGACTGTGCCTTGTGTGTGTGTGTGTGTGTGTGTGTGTGTGTGTGTGTGTGTGTGTGTGTGTGTGTGTATAGTGAGGATGCGAGGTGCTGGTTGAGGCATCCCGTTATAGCTGGCACTGTGCGGGGATGTGCTGAGAATGGCTTACACAAATACTACGTGAAGGTTGTGGTGGTTGTGGTGGTGGTGGTGGTGGTGGTGGTGGTGGTGGTGGTTGTAGTGTGTGTGTGTGTGTGTGTGTGTGTGTGTGTGTGTGTGTGTGTGTGAGAGAGTGTGTGTGTGAGAGAGAGAGAGAGAGAGAGAGAGAGAGAGAGAGAGAGAGAGAGAGAGAGAGAGAGAGAGAGAGAGAGAGAGAGAGAGAGAGAGAGAGAGAGAGTTATTCCAGCTCGTTTTTCTTTCCTACTTTTTATTGATCCTCCTTTTTTTCTCTTTCTTTCATTCTTTCTTTCTTTCCTATTTTTTTCTTATTCTTACACTTATCTATATACTTCTTTCTCTTCCATCTTCCCGTTTTTTTCATCCTTTTCTTTTTTCTTTCATGTCTAAAAAAAGTGAATAAATAAAGAAGAGAAGGATACAAAGAAAGAAAGTGAATAAAATAATTATATCTAAACAAGTAATAGATACCTTTGTTCTGCTCTCTCTCTCTCTCTCTCTCTCTCTCTCTCTCTCTCTCTCTCTCTCTCTCTGATCCCCCTCCCCCTCACTCATCTATAGTCAATTGAGGTTCTGCGTTGCTATAGTAGTAGTAGTAGTAGTAGTAGTAGTAGTAGTAGCAGTAGCAGTAGTAGTAGTAGCAGTAGTAGTAGTAGTAGTAGTAGTAGTAGTAGTAGTAGTAGTAGTAGTAGTAGTAATAGTGTGATAGTAGTAGTAGTAGTAGTAGTAGTAGTAGTAGTAGTAGTAGTAGTAGTAGTAGTAGTAGTAGTAGTAGTAGTAGCAGTAGTAGTAGTAGTAGGTTAAGTAAGTGAAAAAGATGACAACAACAACAATAACAACATCAACAACAACAACAACAACAACAACAACAACAACAACAACAACAACGATGACGACGACGACGACAACACAACAAGAACAACCACAATCATAACTACCACCACCACCACCATCGTCACCACCAGTAGCAGGCAGGCAGGACTCAGTAGAGTGGAGACGTGAAGTGAGGTGGAAGAGGAAGAGGAGGTGGATGTGGAGGGGGAGTTTTCTTGGACTTCCAGCGGTGGGGAATCCAGGGAGTTACCGCACTGAGGCAGGTGACAGCCAAGTGGTGGAGAGGCGCCAGGTGGAAGACACGCCTACGCCTGTTCCACTTGATTCTCCCTGTCAGGCCCTGGAGAGAAGCGCTACCTCCACTTCCCGAAGACCACCACGCGTCCTGTTTGGCTTGCGTTGTGTTTGTGTTGTGCCGCGAGTCACGATGTCATCAGCGTGGCCATAAACTTGAGGCGAGACAGCCAGGCAGGGAAGTACCGCCGGGATGTGGGGGGGAGGAGGGGCGACCACGTGACCGAGTGTTGCACTGGAGTGGACGCTGCCGCTGTTAAGGGGAGGGTGGCGAGTGTGGCTGTGGTGGTGGTGGGGGGGACGGGGAAGGGAAGAGGTGAGGATCTTTAGTGACTACATACATACTGCAGTAAGTCACTGTTACATAAATGATGGATTGTTTCACCATAAGTTGCCATGCAATACCTTCCACGCGTCCCCCCACCCCCACAACCCTCACTGGCACCGCCCTGTGGTGGTGAGGGCGGCGGTGGGTGAGTGAGCAAGGAGGCGTGAGGCTCCAGCGCCGCCTCTCCTTCACCCCGGGAAGAGAGGCGGGCTGGAGAGCGGCACACTGCCTCGCCTCCACCACGGTGGGGGAGGCTGAGGGAGCAGCGGCCAGCGCCCCCACCTCCCCCTCCCCCACGCCTTTGAGGTGCCCAGAGACTGCCAGCCAAGACCAAGATACTGTTTGGAAGGAGCCGCCCAGCCGCGACTGGAGGTGCGCGCAGACACACACACAACACAGGCCCCGCGACCCACCCCAGGGGCCTCCGCGCCCCACTGTGGCAGCGCACCACTCTTGGAGAGACGGCTGAGGGTTACATCACCCTGGAGCACAGGGCGAGCCACGCTCCCCAGAGACAGTCCCACCGCGGGGGAGGGACGCGGAGCGGGGGAGGCCGGGGGAGAGGGGAGGCCCCACCAGGGACACGAGAGGCAACAAAGAGCGAGGTGCCTCCCGCCATGCCGGGGTGGGGAGGGCCCGTCCGTGCCCTGGGGCCCCGCCGCCTGGCACACCCCGCGCCCACCCCAGCCAGCAGTACACCGCCCCCCAACCCCAGCCCCTAGCCCGCCCCGCAGCGTCGCCCCCACGGACACGCCATTCCTGAGGTGGAGAGATGTCGGCGGAGGAAGTTGCAGGAGCGGAAGTGGTGTTGGCTGGAAGGCGCCGCTGCCGCCACAACCTGGTCAGGGTCCCTCCCCTCCCACGCTGCCTGGAACCCCCTTCCTCTCCCCGCCCAAGGCTCCCCTGCTGTCGACAAAGACATCCCTGCCTGAAACACCTTCCCCCCGCACATCCCCACACCCCCACACCCCCCAGCATCAGTCAGCAGCGGGCCACATCTTACCACCGCTCAAGGTTACCGGGGAATTAGCCTGACAGGGAGCGGGGCCCAGAGATGCCACGCTCGCTACCTCCACCAACACCCCCATCTCCAAAACCCATCCCCCCACCACCGGCCACGTGTGTCGCTCTGACGTCATCGTGCAACACCGGCCCCACCCCACCAGCACCACAGAGAGAGAGAGAGAGAGAGAGAGAGAGAGAGAGAGAGAGAGAGTAGAAACAAGCAGTAAGCATGTCAAAAGTGAGTAATTAAGAAGGGTGGAGTCATCACACACACACACACACACACACACACACACACACACAGGCCACACGCCATAACATCGCCACGCCCCAGGACACACATCACCACGCCTCACCACACACCACCACCACCACCACAAATATCGTCTCATCACACACGCTTCATTACTTCTTACCACCAGTCCACCACCACCACCATCACCACCACCACCATCACCACCACCACCACCACCACCATCACCACCACCACCACCACCAGCAATGATAACACCACTATTTATGTCATCACCACCGCCATCACCACTATCACCATCATCATTTCAATGGTGTTGATGTCTTAATGCCATGTTCAAGTCACCACCATCATCACCACATAACCATTAATAGTTTCAGCAATGCACCACTTGAACACTACACCACAAGTCATCACCATTCAGCTCACCATCACCTCACCTCACCACCACCCATGCATCACCAATAGTCTGTATAATATTTTATCGAGAGAGAGAGAGAGAGAGAGAGAGAGAGAGAGAGAGAGAGAGAGAGAGAGAGAGAGAGAGAGAGAGAGAGAGAGAGAGAGAGAGAGAGAGAGAGAGAGAGAGAGAGAGAGAGAGAGAAATAGTGCCACGAGGAAAAGTGGTACTTTAAGCCATTAGGTTAAAGACTACAGTGATGGTATTTATATACACTTTAATTTATTACCATGTATGTATATATGCATGCAATACCATGTGTAACAATGTAGTGAAAACCTTATATAAAGTTTAAATAAGTGAGAGAGAGAGAGAGAGAGAGAGAGAGAGAGAGAGAGAGAGAGAGAGAGAGAGAGAGAGAGAGAGAGAGAGAGAGAGAGAGAGAGAGAGAGAGAGAGAGAGAGAGAGAGAGAGAGAGAGAGAGAGAGAGAGAGAGAGAGAGAGAGAGAGAGAGAGAGTACAAAACCCCAAATTCACTTCAACTTTATTCTTTCTGTAATAAACAAAACAAGGAAAACAAGGAAAAATCTTTGAAACTCATTATGGTTCTCGTTTTCCTCAAACCACACACACACACACACACACACACACACACACACACACACACACACACACACACACACACACACACACACACACACACACACACACACACACACACACACACACACACACACACACACACACATTACTAACACAAGAACCTAACTTAACCTAACCTAACCTAATTCAACATAAACAAATCTAGAAAGAGTAAGTTATGTATGTACGTTTTGTAAGTAGATGAGGAGAGATTGTAGGAAAAATCTTACTGGAGGAGGAGGAGGAGGAGGAGGAGGAGGAGGAGGAGGAAGGAGGGATGGGAAGTGTTATGAGTAAAACGTTATATTTATGTAGTAGTAGTAGTAGTAGTAGTAGTAGTAGTAGTAGTAGTAGTAGTAGTAGTAGTAGTAGTAGTAGTAGTAGTAGCAGCAGCAGTAGTAGCAGTAGTAGTAGTAACAAAAACATCCTCTATTGCCTCGAGTAGGAGGAAAAAGACACACGATAAAGGAGGAAGAGAAAGATGGAGGAAAAGAGGAGGAAGAGAACGAGAGAGAGAGAGCGAGAGAGAGGGGCAGCAGTGGAGGAGATCTGGAGGGCAATGGTGACGTGGGCAGCAGCTGGCACGCTCCCCCGACCACCTGGCAGAGGAGGAGTCGTGGGGGCGGCGGCGCGAGGGCTGGGCGGTGGTCGTGCGTGAGAGGCGTGGAACGGCGAGGAACAGCGGCTGACGGAACGACCACAACCACCCTACAGGCATCGTAACACAACGACCACTGGCTTGGATGCTCTCTACTACCTCAAGCGCACGTGTAAAGCGAAGAACGTAAGTCAGCAAGGAAAAATAAGGCCTAATATATAATATCACTATGTCTTTTGTGAGGTCAAATGTCACGCTTGGTTTCACGATTGTAGGACAGAAAGTAATAGGGAAAAAAGTGACACGGAAAAAAAGTAAGAAGAATTAAAGTAACAAGAAAAAAGTAACAGGAAGAAGACTAATAAAAATAGTGAATGCTTTTAGTTTCAAATGCTTCAAGTGAATTAGTACTAGAAGCGGCGAAGGATGAGATTAGCGACAGTAAGGTATCTGGAAAAGAGAGACATTATGGAAGCAAAATATTATGGAAAGGACAGCGGAATGTTGTAAAAAGGACAGCGAACGAAAAATATTAAAGAAAGGACAGCAGGACATTAGAGAAAGAACAGAAGAGAGAAAGGATAGAAAAAGAATATCAGAGAAAGGACAGGAGAGAGAGAGAGAGAGAGAGAGAGGACAGAAAAAATATAAGAGAAAGGATGGAAAAGAGAAAGGACAGAAAGAATATTAGAGAAAAGACAAAAAATATTAGAGAAAGGACAGAAAAAATGTTAAAGAAAGGATGGAAAAGAGAAAGGACAGAAAGAATATTAGAGAAAGGACGGAAAAGAGAAAGGACAGAAAAAATATTAGAGGAAGGACAGAAGATAGAGAGGATAGCAAAATATTAGAGAAAGGACCGCAAGATATTAGAGAAAGGACAAGACATTATAGAAAGGGCAACATAAGATTACAGAAAGGAAACAAAAAACAACAAAAAAAAAACATTAGAACATCAAATCATTATAAAAACAAAACATTAAAGGACAAAACATTACAGACCGGACACACACACACATACACACACACACACACACACACACACACACATAAAAAAGACAAACATATATAAGTGAAAAAATCAAATGACGATCTAATTGCGTACGTGCAAGAAAGAAATGTGGCAGTGTGAATAACTAGTGAGAAAAATGAGAGGAAGAGTATGAAGTAAGCCTTAGTGAATGCGTAAATACCACGAACTGTTTCTGAATATACGAGTTTACTACAAAATACAACTACTGGGCGTGAAACAGTAAAGTTATTCAATATATACACAAAATTTTGCATGTGTATAATGTGAAATGATTAGAATTGCATGAAGAAATATGACTACAATTACTACTAACGAAAGAAATAAACCTGAAGCACAATCTGTTAGTAAATCAAACTAAAAACTAAACAATCTTAAAATATACATATATAAACAAACAAGAAATAATAATGATAAAATACCAGTTTACTCTTAATTGCATGTAAAAAAAAAAAACTGAAAAAATAGTACTAATAATAGAAAAAAAATAAATAAAAACGAAACGAAGAACTGCCAATAAATCAAAAGAAAACACTAAACAACTTTGAAAAATAATATGTAAACAAAACATAAATAAAGAGTAAGAGATATATCACCTGTACACCGCCAAGACATCACACGAGCCACTTTTCTACTCACGCAAGCACTGGAGTGTAATCAAAACAAGACACTTAACACTACGAAGAACAAAGAGAGGCGCTAGGACACACACACACACACACACACACACACACACACACACACACACACACACACACACACACACACACACACACACACACACACACACGGTCGTAAATCATAAAGTAAATGTATCTTGAGTGACTTTAATGTGATGTCAGAGTAAGGCGTGCGATGTAGAGGGGAGGGATGGAGGGAAGGAGGGATAGAGGAAGGAAGGAGGGAAGGGGAGGTAAGGATGGATAGAAGGATGGGTGGATGGAGGGAGGGAGGCAGGGTAGGAAAGAAAGAAGTAGAATTTGTGATATGTGTAATGCAGTGGTTTTGTGGTAAGGGAAATAAAAGGACGGGGGATAAAAAAAAAAAATAAATAAAATAAAAAGGAAAAGAAAAGTATTTGGAAAGAAGTCGAGGTGAGCTAATTTTAAGACGTGCACAACGACGACAACAACAACAACAACAACAAACAACAACAACAACAACAACAATAAAAACAACAATAACACCATAAGCCCCACCACCACCACCACAACCACCACTACCACCAACAACACCACCACCAACAACAAACCACTACCACTACTATTACACCACCACTACCACCACCATCACCACCACCTCTACAACTACCATACACGACAACCCCAACAAAGGAAAAAAAAAAAAACAAGAAAGAAAAACATCAACCACACTCAGAGCGACAAAAGCAACAGACGCGCAGCCACACAAACAAATGAAGTAAATAAACAAGTAAACAAACAAGTAAACATAAGAACTGCACTAATAGCTTGGTGGCAACAGCTGGGGGAGGCGTAGGAGTGAGGAGGAGAGAGAGGGAGGTGGGGGGTAATGGGGGTGGAGGGCCAAGGACAGCTGCATGAAGAAGAAGAGGAGGAGGAAGAGGAGGAGGAGAGAGAAGAGAGATGTGACAATGGCCCAGTCGCTGTCCCTCCACTTCCTAACCCCCTCCTCTTACCCCACCCTCAGGTCAGGTCAAACACGGTCAGGCAGGATGGAGAGGGTCACGCAGGTCGGGCCAGGTGAGGAGAGCCAGGTGGGGAGCTTAATGAGGGAGAGAGGAGGGTTAGTGTGGTGTGGGTATTGAAGATTTGGAAACCCTATGAATTTATGGTGAAGTTGGCCCTGTGTGACTGTTGAGGCGAGGCAGGAGTGGGTGGCGAGGGAGTGACTGGGTAACACAAGCAACTCAATACTATAGACTGTAGGATTGGGCAGCGAGTGATTGGGTGAGTGAAGCAAGGCAGGATTGGGCAAAGATTCAAGTAACAGCAATAGTATGGATGACTCACGGAACAGCAATATTCAAGCAACATAGCAATACTAGACAACGATTGATTGACTGACTGAAGCAAGGCAGAATTTACAGTAGTACAGCACATAGCCACCATGCCACCTTTATCCCTCCCAGACACATGCTCACCCTCAACAAGATACGATAGGATAGGGCTTGGATAGTTGACAGAGGACAGCACTAGTACATGTAGAAATCTAACATCATAATCTTTGGTCCCCCACGCTTTCACAAACACACACAATACCCCAATAGGTGCATAGGGAAGAACAGTAAAGAGAGTGGAAAAAGAAAGCACCACTGATACAAAGAAGGCACCTCAATTATAACATACAATCACAAGTATATACGTAATTATTCCCTTCTCAAAGTGCTACGCTCAGCAAACAACACCAACAACACCAGACTTGTATGCGTAGGACAGAATAGAATAGGGAGTATAGAAACCTGACAAAAAAAGAAAAAGAAAAAAGAAGAAGAAGAAAAAAACACAGCTACTACATGTCAGAGTCCTAAATACTCGTACATGATCCTTGCCTTCCCGCGCTGCCACGATCAACACGCAACACCGCCATCAACACCATCAACACTTTCAACACCATCGACAACTTTATACGTGGGACAAGACAGAATAGAGACTAGAAAGGTAAAAAGACACAGCTAACACACACCACAGAGCTCTAAATGCATGATCCTTCCCTTCCCACGCTGTCACACTCAACACGACACACACAGCACCCCCCCCTCACCCACACACCCACACCCGCAGCACCCACGATGGCAGTAAGGCGGTATCCTGTGCGTGTCTCATCGCCCTCTAGTCTAATTCCCAGAACGTTAACACGGGGAATTTCCGGAGCCAAGTCCTGCCTCCTGCACCGCCCTGGCTGACGGGGGAGGTGAAGGCACTGCACCAGGATATATTGGAAAGTTAGCCCCTTCAGCACTGAGACGCATTTTTACCTTGATTTTTTTTTTTTTTATATGATTAGACGATTTTATTTGCATTAGGATGGGTCTATGGAGGTCAAAAGACTAATGTGTAAAATCTTCACTATTCTAATCCCAACATATGTTTCAGAATCTGTATAGAATCGTCAAATAGTAACCAGAATGAATATGAAAACGCGTCCTGGTACTGACTCTACTTTTGGGTGTGATTAGACGATTTTATTTGCATTAGGAAGGGTCTAAGGAAGTCAAGAGATTAATGGGTAGAATCTTTACTATCCTAATCCCAACATATGTCTCTGATTCTGTATAAAATCGCCTAATAGTAACCAGAATTAATATGGAAAGCGCGTCCTGGTACTGAAGAGGTTAAACCCATTGCGTCACTCACATGGGCATGGGAAACTTACACAGAGTAGTTGTGGATGTTAAGAGTAATATATCTTGTATGTTCGTTTTCTCTTAATAAGTTACTGGATCACTATATAATTAGAATAAGGATAAAGACAAGATGCTGAAGTAGAATATAATTATCATCGTTGGTCTCTGAGGCTTTCCAGTAAGGTTTTTTTCATCATTAGAGCATTGCGAGGTAAGAAGGAAGTGCTTTAGAAGAGTGAGAACTGTCATATTATCTTTACTTAGCCAGAAAGTTTTCATCATGTTATTTCGTAATTTATACGAATAGAGACAGGTTTTTGTATATCTTTACAAGCATTTAAAGTTGTGAGGATTGAGTTCAAACATTTAAAACCACCGTTCATCTTTGCGAACTTGACACTTTTACGGGAGAACATCCATAAAAATTGCCTGGAATGGAGAGATACTTGTTAAAACAGAATGATATGTTATTCACTCTTCCTGTCAAAGTACGTAAGACATTTTTCAAATCAGGTAAAAAAAAAAAAAATCAAGAAAAAAACTATCTTTCATGCACATCGTGACGGGAAAACATCCATAATATTTGCTTGGATTGAAGGAATACTCGTTAAAATAAATTATACATATTCACTCCTCTTATAAAAGTACGTAAGTCATTATTCAAATCACATGGAAAAAAAAAAAAACTAATCATTCATCCCAACTTTGAAAAAAAACCATCCTTAACATTTACTTAGAATGAAAGGACACAACATAAACTTACCTTCACTACTGTTGCCATAAAGTCATTCAACAAACCAGGTGTGAAAAGTGTGAGAGGGAAAACAACAACCTTCCACCTCTAACGTGACACTTTACGAGAGGAACCCTGGAATTAGTGGCGTGGAGAGATGTAATTTAGTATTTATATGACAAGAGGAACAATAACCTTAGAACACAACAACTCTCAATCCCTTCAGTACCATGACGCGTTCTCATATTCATTCTACTTACTATTTAGTGATTTTATACAGCTTCAGAAACTTAAGTGGGGACTGAAATAGTAAATACTCTGGCTATTAATCTTCTGACCTCCATAAACCTTTCCTAATATAGATATAAGCGTCTAATCATACCCAAACTCAAGGTAAAAAATGCGTCCCAGTACTGAAGGGGTTAGCCAAACATAAAATGTGGAACGCTTCACGATTTTGCGTGTCATACATCCATCACCACCAGAGTCCTTCCCGCGTCACAGCAAGACGTGAGAGGAACTGAAGAAGCAAGAAGCACATCACTTACAGGAAGATGAGAGAGAGGACTAACCCTAAATATAAGTCACTAACCCTAACGATCTAGTCACCAATACTTCTTTCATTCCACGCTAAATTACTGAGACGCATTTTTACTTTGATTTTTTAGTATGATTAGACGATTTTATTTGCATTAGGAAGGATCTATGGAGGTCAAAAGATTAATGGCCAGAGTCTACGATACTTTTTGAAATTGTAAAGAAATCGGTAAAGAGTAACCAGAATGAATATGAAAAACGTGTCCTGGTACTGAAAGGGTTAAAAGCATCACAGCAATAAGTCTCGTATTCTCAAACACTTCTACGCTTCACCTCACTATTTCAAAAGGCTTTATATAAATGTACACGAGTTTTTAAAGGTGTTTATATGGTTCTAGAGGCAAAGTGACAAGATTTCTACATTGTTAACTGGAGGAACGCTCTTGAAAAACCTGCTAATAATTTCTGTGGACTTACAAAATAGTCGTGGTGAGAGAGCAAAGCGTTTCTGAAGAACATACGACATAAGAAAGACTGAAGACACAGGAGAGAGGGAAGACGAACCTAAACATCTCACCAAATATTCCTTTCAATTCAAGTTAAATTCTATCGATGCTCTGCCTTAAAAACGTCACAACAATAAAACATGAGAGGAACTGAAGAAATACGTAACTTGGACACAGGAGAGATGGGAGACGAACTTAAACATCTCACCAAATATTTCTTTCATTCCAAGCAAAATTTTATCGATGTTCTCCCTTTAAAGTGTAAGATTAATCATGAGACTAACCTACACCATACTCACCAGATATTCTTTTCATTCCAAGCTGAATTCTATCGATTTTCTACTAAAGCTTCAATGTAATGCGTTATAGTAATGATGGACCCTCAAACTCTTCTCCGCGACACTATTACACCAAAAAGGCTCTGAGTGAAGTGGCACGGGATTTCAAAGGTGTTTTTATGGCTCCAATGTCCATTTAATGAGATTCCTAGCTGAGACGCCTCAATTCAATGAACCGTACTCTCAAACCCTTCTCCACGATACCATTACATCTAAAAAGGCTCTCATTGAAGTGGTGTTTTTTATGGTTTTAATGTTGTTTTAATGAGATTCTCCCTTAAAAGCGTCAGTATAATGAATTATAGTAATTATGGACCTTATTTTTAGTCACTTCTGCATTACACTAAATAAAAAAAAAGATCTCAATAAGTGGCACGGTGTTGTAAAGTTTTTTTTATGGTTCTAATGTCAATTTAACGAGATTCTCCCTTAAAAGCGTCAGTTTAATGAGTTATAGTAATTATGGACCTTATTTCTAGTCACTTCTACACTTCACTACATTAAAAAAGGCTCTAATTGAAGTAACACGCGGATCTAAGAGTGTTTTTATGGTTGCAACGGCAGGTTAACGAGATTCCTTAGAAGCATCAATTTAATGAACAGTATTCTCAAACTCTTCTCCGCGACACCAATACATAAAAAAGGCTCTGATTGAAGTGGCACGGTGTTTTAAAGGTGTTTTTATTTTTCTAATGTCAATTTAATGAGATTCTCCCTTAAAAGCGTCAGTTTAATGAGTTATAGTAATTATGGACCTTATTTAGAGTCACTTCTACACTACACTACATTAAAAAAGGCTCTAATTGAAGTGGCACGAAGTTTTAAGAATATTTTGTGCCAATGACAGAGCAGATTAACGAGATTCCTACCTTAACTTAAAACGTCAATTTTGCGAGTTGTAACAATTATCAACCATATTCTCAGTCATTTCTCCGCGACACCATTATATTAAAAAGGTTCTGATTGAAGTGGCACGGATTTTTAAGGATGTTCTTACGGTTTTAATGTCAATTAATTAATTAAATGTCAATTTGACGAGATTTTTCTTTAAAAGCATTAGTTTAATGAGTTAAAGTAATTATGGACTATATTCTCATACTTTTGCGATACACTACATCAAAAAGGCTCTAATTGAAGTGGCAAGGGCTTTAAGGGTCTTTTTATGGTTCCAATGGCAGAATAACGAGACTCCTACCTTATAAACGTCAATTTAATGACTTATAGTAATTATCAACCATATTTTCAGTCACTTCTCCGCAATATCATTACATTGAAAAGGCTCTGATTGAAATGGCACGGGGTTTTCAGGGTGTTTTTATGGTTCCAAAAGCAAACTAATGAGATTCCTACCTTATTAACAGGATAAACACTATTGAGAACGTGGCTATTCATCTTTATGGCATTGCTCTTATGTTCCTAATGTTTGTTCTTATGTTCCTAGTATCGCTAGAATTCTCTAATCGTACAAAAAAAAAAAAAACAACAACAACGCGTGGTGGGAGATCAGAGCATTCCTTTTTAACACAGGTTCAACTTTATAAGTGTTTAAATCCGACATTCATATTCTGAAAAGCTTTGCTCTCTCACCATCACTGCTTTTCAAAGGGTCTAGTTGAAGATACTCTTATTTTAATGGTATTTTTTATGGTTCTGGTGATAGATTAGAAAGATTTATAGGTTTTTGAAAGGAAAAGCTGTCTTGAAAACCCGGCTAGTCGTCTCTGTGGCCTTGCAAAATTGTCGTGGAGAGAAAGACAGCAAGCCATTTGTGAATAAGGGCTATATACTAATCTTTGAATTTCTCCTGATTTACTTCGCAAGAAACTAGTATTTACTTATTTGTATTTACCTAGTTGTATTTTTTACCTATTTATATGGTTAGAAGATTGAGTCAAGTTTGTATTGTCCCGTCTCTCAATATCCAGTCATTGTATTTTTCTGTCTCTCTCTCTCTCTCTCTCTCTCTCTCTCTCTCTCTGTGTGTGTAATTCACCTCGGTCACCTGCTGGTCACCCAGCCAGCCAGTCTTCCCCATTACGGAGCGACCTCAGAGCTAATAGACCGATCTTCGGGTAGGACTGAGACCACAACACACTCCACACACCGGGAAAGCGAGGCCACAACCCCTCGAGTTACATCCCGTACCTATTTACTGCTAGGTGAACAGGGGCTACACATTAAGAGGCTTGCCCATTTGCCTCGCCGCGCCGGGATTCGAACCCGGCCCTCTCGATTGTGAGTCGAGCGTGCTAACCACTACACTACGCGGTGTGTGTGTGTGTGTGTGTGTGTGTGTGTGTGTGTGTGTGTGTGTGTGTGTGTGGTGAGTAGGAAGGGGCCTGCAGGAAGGCTATTCTATTGTATTTTGTATTTCCAAGTATTACATCTTACTTTACCCACAAAAACAGGGATAGACGGGCAAACAGGTAAACTCTGGAACTCCCTGCCTGCTTCTGTATTTCCATCTTTCTATGACCTGAACTCATTTTAAGAGGGAGGAGACTTCAAGACATTTATCCCATTCATTCTTTCTGGCTAACTCTCTCGGACCAGCACGGGGGACTGGCAAATAAATGGATCTCTTTTGTTTAACTCTTTCTGCTGCCCTTGGTCAATTTTCCCCTCGTACATAAAGTCATCTTATTGTTCATTCATTACCTGCGTTCACTGTTCATCACGCGCCACAATCGCTCCTTGGATTAAAATTGAGGCGATATTAGGTTTTTTTTTTTTCTCAGTATTTCTTGGAGAACATTTCCTACACTATGAATCATCTCTCTCTCTCTCTCTCTCTCTCTCTCTCTCTCTCTCTCTCTCTCTCTCTCTCTCTCATGACTTGATATATATGTATTTTACAGATTAACCTCTTTACCGCAGAGAGAGAGAGAGAGAGAGAGAGAGAGAGAGAGAGAGAACCAACCCCCCTTCCCTCACTACCTCCCAAACACCCTCGCCCCCTTAACCCCCCAACCAAGGCCGTGATGAGGGAGGGTAGGGGAGAGGTGGCATGGGGGGAAGAGGGTCTGAGGGTCAGTGGGGGAGGGACGCGGCACAGACACACAAAGAAACACAAAACTGGAGGAATATGAGAGACGATTGGAGAGGAGGAGGAGGAGGAGGAGGAGGAGGAGGAGGAGGAGGAGGAGGAGGAGGAGGAGGAGGAGGAGGAAGAAGAAGAAGAAGAAGAAGAAGAAGAAGAAGAAGAAGAAGAAGAAGAAGAAGAAGAAGAAGAAGAAGAAGAAGAAGAAGAAGAAGAAGAAGAAGAAGAAGAAAAGAGCAAAACAAGAACAAAACAAGAAGACAAAGAAGAAGAAGAAAAGGAAAAGATGATGAAGAAGAAGTAAAACATGAAGAAGAAGAAGAAAAAACTAGAAGAAAACAGAGAAGACGAAGAAGAAGAAGAAGAAGAAGAAGAAGAAGAAGAAGAAGAAGAAGAAGAAGAAGAAGAAGAAGAAAGAAAAAAGAAAAAGAAAAAAAAAGAAAAAAGAAAAAAGAATAGAAAGATGCAACAAAAATTACAATAACAGAAGAGGAGAAGGACGAAAAGGAGGAGGAGGAGGAGGAGGAGGAGGAGGAGGAGGAGGAGGAGGAGGAGGAGGAGGAGGACAGACAGTGCGTAAGTTTCCTCTTTCTTCTTTTACGCAGACCTTGGAAGCTATACACCTG
>NC_059286.1:12851139-12883639 GCF_017591435.1 Portunus trituberculatus
TTTAGGACTCCTCCCCTCCAGGCACCATCTGGTGAATGGCAGACATTGATCCCTTACTTATTAAAACCCCTTGCCTAGTGTGAGGCGCTGCAAGTGGACGACTACTAGTGAAGGAAAAGAAGGACCTGCTGTCAGTTCCCTGCCTTGAGCCCCAGGCCGGACCCGACTGCCACCTTCTCCCCCCATGCGGCGCCCAAGGCCGTCACGATCCTCAACGAATTTTGGCCGGAGACTCTTAAATGTCATTTAAATTTTGATCTGAACATAAAATCGTCGATGGTAAATGAAAAATGGCTTTGATATGAAAGTGTGCAGAAGTAGAGTGATCAATGAAATAAGACGAAATAAGCTTTGCTCCGGAGTATTAGAGTGCACTTTGCATGTCCGCATGATCGTATAGGAACTGCCTCGTTAATGAGAAACCTTGGAAGATTAAATACATATCAGGATAGGGAGGATGAGTAGACACCGACTTTTCATTTTTGGGTAAGATAAATTTTGCAATCATGATCTACGCAATGAAGGGAACAGCAATGGACTTTATGAACCGAATTAATTAAAACCAAACTTAATCCAACCTATAACGTTGAGAAAACGTTGACCTTTCAATACATTCCCCTCTCCTCTCTCCAGACGCAAGCCAAGGCGTGGACTCAAGAGCACTGAAGAGGCAGAGGCAACATCTGTCCCTGCTGTTACAAGTGGCTGTGGCAGCAGTGAGTTTGGTCCTGTTCACTTCCTTTTATTTCCTTTCCTTCCCCTTACGAGTAAAGACGTCAAGATAAAGGCTTCAATTATGCAAAGAAACAGAAAAGCACTAATATATTAAATCTTACATTTCACTTTTTTTTTCTATACAATCACGATTTCTATTCTTCTATTCGTTTTCTTTGTAGAGAGATCATGATTTTGCTCTTTCACTCCTCTCCTCTTCCTTTATCATTCTCTCATTAACACGACCTAATAGATGATAGATTCTTAAATCAGACTTGGTGTTGAGGGAAGAGCGCAACACAGTGGAAGCAAGCGCAGTGTTATTCATGCCACTTGCCACTCATATCCTACCAGAGAAGCAATTAAAACTGAAGCATTTACTTGCCGGCAGCATGATAACAAACTGGCAGCAGAGGGATTCGAGGGGCAGAGGGGAGTCTATCCATACCCGCTATCCAAGGCAAGTATAACGCAGCTGGTTCACATTCACAGCTCATACTACACGAGAAATTAACTGTATTCTGAAGCACTCATGCCCGCACCTCCATTATATTAAAAAGGCATTAATTGGTTACACTCGTTTCTAAGGTTGCTTCTTTATGGTTCTAGTGACAGACTAATAAGGTTTCTACGTTATTAGCAGAAAAACACTCTTGAGAACCCGGCTATTCACCTCTGAGAAAAGTTGTGGTGCGAGAACGAAGCGTTTCGGAATACGGCCTCAATACATACTCACACAAACACACACACACACACACACACACACACACACCAGCCGATTTTTTTTTTAACACATTAAAAAAACAAATATCTACTCTAAATAAATCATATAAGACAGAAACGTCACACTCAACACATTACATACAGCACAGGAAGCAAAGACACACACACACACACACACATCTGGGCAGATCTATGTTTACACCACAAGACACAAACATCTATGGCTGGCAAACTGACGGCATCAGACAGACACTCACCACGTTTCTCTAGGTGCTGTTAGCGTTATCCTCTACCCCTGCAGGTGCCGCTCAAGGACCAGAAAGCCGTAGAGGAGAGTAAAAAACCAGCCCTACCCCGCCAGCTGCCCACCGACGTCACCTCCTTGCCTTCCGACCACCACGCGCTAGGCTATCTCTGTCGCGGCCATTCCCTCAGGGTAAGCAAAAGGAGACTATTAAAGGATGCTTCTTATATTTTCCATTTTTTTATTCAAACCCTTCAGTACTGGAACGTAATTTTATGATGAATTTTTGGTGTGATTAGATGATTTTATTGACATTAGGAAGGGTTTACGGAGGTTAGAAGATTAATGGCCAGAGTCTACGCTATTTTAATCCCCCACACAGGTTTCTGAAATTGTATAAAATCACCAAATAGTAGCAGAATGAATATGAAAACACGTCCTGGTATTTAAGGGGTCAAATTTGTTCTCTGATTGTCTATTCCAGGTATCAACACTGAACATTTAATTTATCTTGGGTTATGTTCTTTAGGTAACTCACTATTATTTTTTTTTTATTGTTCTGTGTTCTTAAACTTAAGGAAATACGTAGTGAGGTGCAAGTACACAGTAATTGTTTTGCAAGATGCCACTGCCAGCATATGGAAAAAAAAAGTAGTTAGAAATTTTGAAGAGTATCGTGTTTTTATTTCTGTGCATTGAAATTTTATGTGGCCAGATAAAATCATTGTTAGTGTTATTACCAGATGAGGAGTTCCCTAGCGCTGCTCATTATATTATTATTACTATTATTGCTATTGTCTGTCTTACTGGTGCAGATTATGAGATATGGCTGTTGCTGCTGTTATGGGATCACAAACCATACAATTTCAACCTTTTTCATTTTTATGTAAGAGGGACACTGGCCAAGGGCAACAAAAATAATATAAGATAAAAAATAAAAACATTAGAATGAATCAGCCCCTGAAGAAAGAGACCAAGAGGATTATCCATAATTAAAGTGCCTTGAAAGAGCTTTTAAGTTATAGGAAAGGAGAAATACGGAAACAGGCAGGAGAGAGTTTCAGAGTTTACCAGAGGAAAGAATGGAAAACTGAGTACTGGTTAACTCTTGCATTAGGGAGCTCTGAACACCGAATTGTATCTACCTACTTACTATCTTGTATTCAGAGTGCTAGGCAGGAGGGACGTCTTCGCTGTCGGTTATCATCTCGGGGCAGCGCCTGGCTCACCCTCATGCCCGTGCTGGAGGAAGACCTGAGCCTCGACCCGCCCGTTGTGTCCTTCCACCGCATCCTCTCCGACGCACAGCTCACCACACTCAAACACCTCGGCGCCCCTATTGTGTGTCACGTACATTATTATTATTAGTAGTAGTAGTAGTTAGCGTTCATAAAATCAATATTATAATTTCACATTAAGTCAACCCTGTTATCTTCCTCTATAACATCTCCATCTACATCTTCCGCCATTAAACTGATACATCTACACATCTGCTTCCCCTTCTTTGGACGTGTTATGCTTTGAATTGCTTCTTTGTCTCTTCGTCTTTTTCTACACCCTTGGATAATTCTCTCTTATTGTCCAGCACCTGGTCAGAAATGTGTTTATGTGGCGCACTATTCCTGTCTCTTGTTAGTTCTTATTCCTGTTTACTTCTTTCCTCGTTCCCATTCCTCTTTTTATTCCTGCCACTTTACTAGATCTTGTCTTGTGTTTGCATGTCGTACTCTACAATGAAATGTTTGCCTAACCTCTTGTCCTCTCTTCCTTTTACAGCTAATATTCCATCCTGACTATTTATGACCCCTTGTTCTCTCGTCCCTTCCTCCACAGCTGAATGCCGGCCACTGTGCAGGGCGTTGAGGGGAAGCAGATCGCTCGTTATCGCGCCTCCCACACCGCCTGGCTCGGGGGCGGGATACACCCCATGGTTCGCTCCGTCAACCGCCTCGCCGCGGCCCTCACAGGTGAGCGTGACTGACTCATTGACTTTTGAGCACCGCAGCATGACAGGTGAGGAGACGCGGTGGAGCGGGGAGACATTCAGAGAGAGAGAGAGAGAGAGAGAGAGAGAGAGAGAGAGAGAGAGAGACTTAAACACTTTAGTAGCATGGCACCTCAACTATATCATACACATTCTCATACGTAAATAAAGGCAACCCTAATATTCTCCTTTCCCTCGTGGAGTTATTTATTGAACTGACGAATTAGATATAAAAGGTGTCAGATTTTACATTGGTTATTCTGAGCGAGTTGAAGAAGTAAAACAACAAACATTTCAAATCACAAAACTGAATAATGTAATTTTAACCTATCAGTGCATCTATTAAGCCAGCAATCCTACACGACGCACCACCCAAACATATTCACACTCGTAATGGTAAATCTAGTGACTATAAATCCTATCAATAAACTGAGTATGAAATCCGCGGCAGGGCTGGCGGTGGACGAGGCAGCGGGGGAGGCGGAGATGCTGCAGATCAACCAGTATGGCGCTGGAGGCCATTACGTGCCACACATGGACTTTGTGGCACTCTACCGCAACATTGTAAGTCTTCCTCCGCCCATGACTCTGTGTGTGTGTGTGTGTGTGTGTGTGTGTTGACGATAATAATGAGAAAAAGAAAGAAGAAAAATTACAATAAGTATGATGATTCCAACAATGATAATAATAATAATAATAATAATAAATAATAATAATAATGATAGTAATAATGATAATAATAATGATAATGGTGATAACAATGGTAACAATGATAGTAACAGCAACAACAACAACAATAATAATAATAATAATAATAATAATAATAATAATAATTTCTTCTGTCCAATATTCTGATACATATAAACACATTTAACTAAATATAACACTGCACATACATATTCTCTTCTAACTTCTACTATGTCATGTCAAAACAAACAGATAACAAACAGCAAATACATTATCACCAAACCTCATCACTCACCCGTAGCAGTGGTTACAAAGAGCAGTATATGGCTGTTCATTGTCACCCTTGCATGCATCACGTGTTCCTCCATCCTTTCCTTCGACAGTGGGAAGCAGGACTCCTCAACCACACCCTCCTTCAGGAACACCCACAAGGGGACCGCATCGCCACCCTCATGTTCTACGTAAGTGACTGCCCTGGGACCAATTCATTGCTAGGATTTTTTTTTTTTTCCTTTGGGATGGGAGGCAAGGAGTTAATTTAGTTTAAGAAACCTACTCCCCCTCTTTCTCTAAATTTGGGTATCATGTTTCCTTGCCCTTCCCCCTTATCTCTCTTTTTCTCTTTACACGTTCCTTGCCCCCCCCCTCCCCATCTCTCTCTCTCTCTCTCTCTCTCTCTCTTTACATTTGAGTGTCATGTTTCCTTGCCTCCCCCCTCATCTCTCTCTCTTTACATTTGTGTGTCATGTTTCCTCGACCCTCCCCACATCTCTCTGAATTTGGGTGTTATGTTTACTCGACCTCCCCCACCTCTCTTTCTCTCTCTCTCTCTTTAAATTTAAGTGTCATCTGCCACTAATCTGTACTAAACACACTCCGGCAGATGAATGACGTGCCAGAGGGTGGGCGGACAGTTTTCCCCAGGCTAGGTGTGGGTGTGGCACCTGAGAAAGGCAGTGCCATCTTCTGGTGGAACTTGCTGCCATCAGGGAAGGGTGATGAACGCACACTGCACGCTGCCTGTCCTGTTCTGAGTGGCACCAAGTGGGGTATGTATCCAGACAATAAAGGTTATCCTATATAGTATCTGTATAAGATAATAACGTGCACTTCTTGACCCTCCCAAATGTTTCCTTTTTGTTACTTCTATGTTGAATGTTGAGTTACAAATCTGTCTTGGGTTTGAGTCTGACATGAGCAAGTCAGCTTTGTCTTACAGGGAACATGGAAGAATATTTATTTTCTGAATGTTGAGTTATGGTTACCTGAGTGTTTGGGAATGTAATAACCTGAATGTCAGTCACTCTGCAGCAATAAAAGGCTCAGTAATTGAATGTCAAGGCTTCAGCACCTTCACCTACTTCTCATTTCACCTTTCTTTGTCAGGATGAATACATAATTTGTGTAATATCAGGAGCAACTGAAGTCACACCACTGACTTACAATTATATATATGACATCCAATCAGAACTTGTAGCCTGAACACTGACGCTAATGGACACATACTATTTGCCATACACACCAAGATTGTGTTACAAGACAATTATACATACCAGACCTTTACCAAACAACTTTTGGAGTCAAGGAACACTTTTTCCACTTTTTCAGTGAGCAACGTGTGGATCAAATATTACCCACAGGTGCACCACAGGCCATGTGTGGCTACCACAGTGAGGCAGTGACAACTGATGCTTTCACTTGTTCTGCCACTCTAGTGAAGCAATTGTCATGTCAAGTTAAGACTTGTGTATTGTCTGAGTAGTATATACATACATACATTTTAAAAAATTTAATTTTATTTGTACAGATCCAAAACCATGATTTCTTAGCAATGTAATGTAACGATTGACTTTTTTGGGGATATGTATAAAAATGACGAGTTAATAAAAAACTTTACTATCCTAAAAACAATAAAAGTGTCACTTCATCTTGTCACTAAGTAATGTGTACTTCACAGGAAATAGAGTTAAGAAATTAACAATAGAAATTTTTAAATGTTAATCAAACGTAAGGTATTCACCAAAGTTTTCCTAAAAATAAATATCAATTTAGTATAACCACTATCTATCTCTAATAGTTTCCTCTGTAATATCCAAAACAATGTAAATACTGGATGGTGAGCAACACCACAAGAAACACAACACCCGCCATGGCAGTGATCCCAGGAAGACCAAGAAACACGAACGGAAGACAGTGCAACATAAAAATGATAAATACAGTAGGTAGTTTGTAAAATGGTAAGAGTATAAAAATATAAAATCCCTAAGAATATCCTGGTTAGATTAGACGAAGTGACTTGTAGGCCCGGGTCCTACTGGTAGGCTTAGGCTCGCTGACTACTTTGGCTTTAGAGGTAGACGATGAGGCAGCCTTGGCACCTCTGGTCCGGCCACGTGGCGGTGCAATCTCTTCCTCTCCAGGACTCTGTGACAGGCTGGGGGCATTCTTTCCTCTAGTTGTTGCTGACTTAGACACCCTAGCTCTCTGACCTACCTTAATTTTACCTTTGGATATGGTTTTTGGGGAGGAGGGCAGCCCCAGCTTCTCACCATCATGCTGGGAGGGGCTGTGTGGTGCAGTGTTGAGTGATGACAGCGGGAGGTCGCTTGGCACCTTCAGCACAAGAGAGGATAAGGGGCTACCCCATTCTGTCTCAAGGGAATCCAAGATATTATTCTCAGCATTTTCTTTTTTTCTGACACTACTTGGTGGTTTCTTTCGTGTTGACTTGAAGAATTTGTTAGGTTTGGGAAGTATTTCTTTGTGTGGAGTAACATGTGTGCCAGACTTTATGGCAGAGTCTGTGTTGTCCTCTTCCTCATCACTGAAGATTATATTCCTCCTGTTTACATGCCTGGGAGCATTGAGAAGCTTCTGGACAGTTTTTCTGCTGCTCCCATACTCTTTTCTGGTGCTCATCTTGGGAGTTGTTACTATTGTGGCTGGCATCTCATCATCCGGCTGAACTATGACAACCTGCTGATCAATATCTGAAAGAGAAATAAACAAGAAATTAAAGTACTATTATTCTTTTCTCATGTTTATCAGAATTTTAGTTTAAATTTCTGTTAATGCCCCAAAGCACATTTCTGAAGATGGAATCAGTGGTATCTTGAAACTCTCCATTACCTTCTGGAGACTTTGTACTTCTGCTGATAACCTTCTCTAGAGAGCGGCCTTGCAGGGACAGAACAGCAACAAAATGCATATCTTGAATCAACAACTGAAAAATATTAAACATCATGAGAAAGATTTGAAGCAGAAGTCAAGGAGAGGAAGGGTGTACATAATAGACATAAGTGGCCTAGTGTGTGGTCCAGTGTGATGATCTGGTGACCAAGAGGTCCAGGGTTCCCATACCTGGCTAAGCAGAGACAATTTCATCTTGGCAGGATAATCAAAATAAATATAACTCTAGGAAAGTACGTGTAAAAATTTACCATGAGCCACCAAGATTTTGTCACCATTAACCTGTTCAGTTTCATGACATGTCTTCATATTTATTCTGGTTACTATATGGCAATTTTATATAGCTTCAGAAACTCCTGTCTAGATTAAAATAGTGAAGACTGGACCATTAATCTTCTGACCTCCAAAGAATCTTGATAGTGTAAATAAAATTATCTAATTACACCCAAAATTCATGGTAAAATGCATCCCAGTATTGAAGGAGTTAAAGGGCCAAGCATCCAGTCATTACATACAGCAGTTATCACAATGGATAGTTATAGCATGGGGAAGAAAAGTTCAGCTTCACAATGCTGGACCTGGCTGAGTGCCACTCACCTGAGACTTTTTAGTGGCCAGAATCTGAAGACACTCCATATTGACAGCAAGGGCCTTCTCCCACTTCCTCTCTAGAGCCAGACATTCTGCCTGGGCATGGAAGGTTTGGAGGTGAACCTGAGCAGGGAAGATGGGCAGCACAATTGATGTTAGGTCCTAAATTTTATTGACTGCAATAATAGCTACAGAAAAATCTATCTTTGGCATGATCATAATTACACATGCACATTTCTTTCTTTTATTACTGCACGACAAGTACGTATGTGGCTTTGGGAGTCACTTTTTTGAGGAATGACAAAAATCTAATTTACAACTTTGACAGCATTTTATTTTTATTTTATCAATCATGAACTGTAATATGCTTCCTTAAAATTAAATGATCTTTTTTTTCTGTATCATTTAGTAATACTTACCAAATTTAATCTTGAGCTTACAAACATGCTGGGCGACATCACCCACTCCTTGACATCTCTCTTCAGGAATGATGCCATGTAAGAGGAGACTTCCTCCGCCTTGTCTGCAATGTCAGCGTACATCTGCCATGCCTGAAAGTCAATGTTTGTCATTAAAACTGCAGACACAATACTTCCACTGATTAATTACTTTATATTTCTTTCTTTTCTTGAAAAAATAAAATAAATAAATAAATAAATAAATAAATAAATAAATAAATAAATAAATACATAAAATTTTCTGAACCAATTCCTTTAAAGCAGTTATTTCAGTCATTACTGGCAGTCTTTCAAACACAGCCACCATCACCATGTTATGTTAGGCCTCTAGTCATCCAGGCCTCCAGGATAAAACCATTCCACTTAATAGGCAGAGGAATGAGTTACAAGGACACATTCCACTCACTTGGTCGAGACACTTCTGTGCAGCCTGGAAGCGTCCACTTTGAGCGTGGAGGAGCGCCAGCAATATGGCAGTTGAGATGCGAAGGTGGTGGATGATTGGAGTAGCACACAGGACACAGTGCATGCCCCTGCTTGGACACGCTGAAAAGCTGACAACGGCAACATTATCAAGCTGACCCACAGATGGAGAAGAAATGGCCACCTCCTCCTGTCCTGCCTGGAACGGGAGGCAGCGCTCAGGTGGAGGTCCTGTGCACCACTCTCTGTGCGCATCCTCTCCCCACTGCCACCCATGGGGTCACAGAATATTTCAGGCCCTCGCTTCTTTGTGACCTTTGATGGCTTGCTAATGGACAGCTTAGTAAATTCTGGCAAGAGGTCCACCAGTTCTTGCTGAGATGAGGGATGAGTCCTCAAGAGTGCCTCCAGACTGTCTACCTTCACCCTGCAGTCCTCCAGCTGGTCACACAACACATCCACACGTGCTAGCAGCTCCAGACACTCAGCAATTCTGCAAACATGAGAATGTTGAAGATAAACTGTTACATGAAAGGATATGATGCCATGTTAGTAACTCCAGCAAGCTCCGTTAATCAAATAAGGTAAATTGAATAAGGAAAAGTAAGAGAAGTCACAAACCTGAGAGGAAGAATTAGCTGCTGGGAAAATTGAAGTGATTTTTCAATGTATGCCCTGGCTATCCTGGGCTGGGCTGTGGTGATGCTGAGGTGACCCAGCCAGGACGTAGTGGTGAGCAGCAGGCTGGCCACTCGGTGCCGCCAACAGATAATGTCTGTGGAACAAGTAAAGAGAGAGAGAAAGCAAGTCAATATTTCTGTCATCCTGCCAAGCATAAATTCATAATTTTCAATGTGAAAGAGAAAGGGATTATAGTGTTAAGTTATAATGCACTAAATTACTAACAACTTTACTTATAAATGCTTAGATTAAAAGCTTTAATCAAACAAATAAACTGTTACTTTATAAACTTAATAAAATTAAAAGAATGAGATGAGTTGCCACAAAATCACCTGTGTTTGAGTCTGTGAGTGCCATGATGACTAGAGCATTGGCCTCCCTACAGGCCAGGAGTGCCAAGGAGAAGCACGGTGCAGGGAGTGCAGGGACAGGGTTCAGGAGCCAGGGAGGGAGCCACGCATACAGAGAGGCCACCAAGTGTACCAGTGTCTGCACTTCTGTGGTCTTTATGGTACGCTTGGCCAACACCTCAGACTGTAGGGCTTCCTGGACCAGCCTGACACCATCCTGGTACTGCAACACAGTGGTGAGGGTTGTATTAGGTATCAGGGAATCACAAAGATTCATGCCAGATATCTGCATACTGACACAATGAGAACACCATCATTCTCCAGCAAGGTACTGTACCTTTCCTGTCTTGTAGTAGAGGAATGCAGTGGCAACAGAGGCACTGAGCATGAGGCATGCGTGTGAGGTGTCCTGTGGGTTGGCTGGCTTGCTGGAGGATGCCACCTGCTCCAGCTCCAACACGAGACTTGCATCCACCAGCTCAGGGGCCGTCAGTATCAGCTCAACAATGCCTACAGGTTTGATGTACAATGACCCACCACATAACATATTCACCATAAAATTACCAAGTACTCTTAAAAAATAACCAGTTGAGAACAACTCTCATAACTTCACAACTATTATCATGTGTCAATTTTAGTTTATTTATTTACACCTTGTGGGCTTTTCACAGGAATTTCTGGGCAAAAGGGGGTACTTATTGTGGTACATCCTATCTCAAAGCCCACTCGCTACAAAACCATTGCCCTGAGTGAGGAAGCCCAACCTACATTTGGACCGTGGACAGGATTTGAACTCCATGCGCTTGGAGACCTCTCAAACCCCAAAGCACACATGATTCTATTGTACCACGGCGGCCCCAAAATCTCTCAAAACTGCCTTGTATCCATTTATGCATACCACAGTCACTTCTTAAGCAGCTCCACTCCCACAACTGAAGTTATTCACCTTTGTGTTTCGCTCCACAATTGTCCCACTGTGTGTGTGTGTGTGTGTGTGTGTGTGTGTGTGTGTCTAAAGTTGTGGAACAGAGGAAGAGGTATACAGACACACCCTTAATGAGGTAATTGAGAAGAGAGTGCCTGCGGGCCAGGGCGATGAGCAGCCCCCAGGCCTGGATGGTGGGAGCAGCCAGGCCGGACAGGTGGTAGATGTAGCCCACGGACGTCAGACTCACACAGGCCACGTCTGGATTTTCCAGAGGAAGATCCTGAAAAGTGTTGAATACATAGAGTAAGTCTACTAAACTCTTTTAAACTATAAGTTCCATTTAAGCTATTATATACGTAATTCGGAACAAAACATACAACTTTAACTAATAAGTTATCTGCTATATTAGTGTCATATGTGTAACACCTACCATTTGTATTAAAGATTTCACAGCTGTGCAAAACTATTACACTACAAAAACTTCCACTTTTACTAAAGATTTGATACCTGCATATAAGAATAAGTTCAGTAATTATATTGAAGATGTATTTAATTTGCAACTCTTGACAACTTTGAAAATGCATAAACTAACTTAACTAAATGACATTCACTGACACCACACCAATGATTACAGAAAATAGTGGAAAGAGTTACAAAAACATGTCATCTGACCTCAGAGATGAACCTGTCCCAGATATCCAGGGCAGCCTGCACGGGGGCCAAGGAGGCGTGCTGGGTGTGGAGGGAGAGGAGAGCTGTAGGGCGCCTCGCACCTATCATGCAGGCGCTCCTCCTCTCCTGGCTCTGACACTGGCGCTGTGAAGGGGTTCGGTTTACTTGCCTCCTTCACCTCTGCCTGGAAGGAGTAAGGGATGGAACACATACTTCCTAGTGAGTATGCACAACAATAACAGTGTTTCCAGTATCAAAGACACACAATTCACAAACATACTCACATCAGCCTTGTTGTACATAACTTGTATATAGCAAAGGTACTGCCAAAAATGAACCAATGCCTCAAGCTCCAGGAGCACCGGCTTGGTAGCACAATCACTCTGAAATAAACACAAGTACAGTATCAGTCACAGCCACACTCCAGGGGCTTCATGCTCAGGAATTTGGATCACACCTTGGAAATGAGCCATGATAAATACAAATACTGTACGTCAGAAACCTGGGTATAGATTAAGATGAGTAGCACAAACACATGCACACAGGTCAGCCCCTCCACACACAATCCATCCTGGCCCATCCATCCACCATGCACAGGCTACCTCCACACAAACTGTACCTTAGCCTCCTGTAGCAGATCCTTGGCCTGCTGAGCTGTATGTGTGGCCTCGTACTCCTCCGCCTCCATGTCAGGGTACGTCCACAGCGCCTCTGTCACCGCCAGCAGGCCCCACACCCGACCCTCCAGCCCGTGCTCACTTGCTGCCACCGCCCGACCACAACACAGCTGCTCCTCCACAGTGTTGTACCTACACCAGAACACCACCTCCTTAGTGTTGAGTGTTGCCTCTCTCTGATGACTATATTCACTCGTATATACAAACAGGTTAATTTTATTTTTTCTTTCTTTCATCTTCTTTAAGAGACACATTAACCAAAGGGAAAAAGGGAGAGAGAAAAAGAAAAGAAAAAGATTCACAGAGAGTGCACACTTCCTCTATTCAAGAAAATGTTTACACTTTTCAGACCAACATAACTCAAATTATTTCAAATAGTAAGACATGAAAGAGACAGACAGTCATTCATATATAAATACTGTACACCTATTATATTATGAAACTACAGAAATACTTATAGTAGTAAACACTCACTTTTGCTGCTTGTAACACCGTATTTCCTTAAGCAGGGCTGCATCTTGGTCAAACACTACACCATCTGCCTCTGTGTACTTCTTCCTTGCCTCCTTCACCACGTCACACACTGTCAGGTCCTGAGAAACACAGTCTGTCACTACCACCTACACACTAACATGCAATGCTATACAAAACTAGACCATAAAATTCAGAGACACCAAGAGAATAACTAATTAATCAAATTAGAAGGCTATATAAGACTATACCAGATAAATTATAGATGCTCAGATGATAAATACAGATGACTAAATTTTGCATGTAGAAATAAATAAGAAAATAAGTATGTCTAAGTCACTTCTGTATAGTATAGCATGTATAGTATGGTGTTATTGTGAGTTGTACCTGGTTAAAATACACATGAGGTATAAATGCAGATGATAAAATAAAAATAAAAACATTCATATTTAAGTCTTTTGTGTATGATAATGTTTGGTGATGTTATTGTGAGACACATCTGTTAATCTTGAGAAAAAAAAAAAAAAAAAAAAAAAAAAAACAAGAAGGAAAGAAAGAAAACAAAGATGCACAAAAAAAATAATAAATAAATAAATAAAAAAAAATTAAAAAATGTACGTATATAATAGACCTCCCCTGGCAGCAACACACCACACACTCACCTTCAATGCATCACTGCTTCCCTTCTTGGCGTCCCTCTTGCACTTCACCCACGTGCTCACCAGGTCCTCAATGGAAAGGCAGCCGGCCAGGAAGCCTCGAGCCGCCGCCACTCCCGCCTCCCAGTGGTGGCCGCCGTACCGCAGCACGTCACTCCACAGCTGAACCTTCCTGCTCAGGTTCTGCCAAGCGATGTGCTGCAGGCCCACATAAAAATATAAGTACATAATGGAAGCTACAAGAAGTCATCATGTATACTAGTGGCAGTTCCTATACAAGACATACCCATCTATTGTCACCCATCACCTCCATCCATAAGAAAATAATGGAAGCTACAAGCAGTGACAGATCCAGTATAAAAATTTGAGGGGTGGCTAACCTGGGTGGAACTTCAATCCCTTAAGCACCCAATCCCCCACCCTGGATCTGTCCCTGCTACTAATACACTATCTACACACCTGAAAACACCACAAAAACACTGGAAACTAGGGTAAATATTGTCTTCTGAACATTTTCCTGTTTGCCAGCCTCCTCCCACTACTAGTTTACTCACCTGTACTTAGAAACACTTGCAGACACCTTGAGAACTTTACATATCAATGCTAAATATAAATGAAGAGAGACCAGCACCAGCTTTCCTCCTCCTCCCACTCCTGTTACCATGACTAGCACACACCTACACCTAAAAACACTTGCAGACACCATGAGAACCTTATATATTATGCTAAACATAATGAAGAGAGACCGGCCTTAACGTTTCTTGTCTGAGCCTCATTAGTGCTACTGAACATTACATCTGTTCCTCTTGTTACATCACCTGCAATTCTCAAAGAAGCAAGTTCATGTGACAATATTTAGTGATTGTATAAGTGACACAAGGTAAGCCAGAAGAGACCACCTTACCACCTTACCTTCTGTTCTTGAGGGGCGTGACTGTGGTACTGGTCGAACAAATCCACCGTCACCTCCAGGAACTTCACTGCAGAGTCGTACTTAGTCTTCTTGTACGCCATGGAGCCAAAATTGCCAAAGTGAATGCCTGCAGCGATGGAGCCAAGGTAAGGTTTGTGTGTGTGTGTGTGTGTGTGTGTGTGTGTGTGTGTGTGTGTGTGTGTGTGTGTGTGTGTGTGTGTGTATTAGTTATATATTTATTTTTTCCTTTTATGTAAGAGGGGAAATCTGGCCAATGGCAACAAGAGTGATTAAACAAAAAAGGCCCACTTCGATGCCAGTCCCCGAGCAGGTTAGCTTGGATGTATGTGCGTATGTGTTTGCCTTAGAAATTAAAGAAATCCATACATCCAGCTATCCCTTTCCACTGGAGATCAACAAGACTCTGTGTGTGTGTGTGTGTGTGTGTGTGTGTGTGTGTGTGTGTGTTTCACTGTTTGATCTGCTGATCTGCTGCAGTCTCTGACGAGACAGCCAGACGTTACCCTACGAAACGAGCTTAGAGCTCATTATTTCCGGATAGGTCTGAGACCAGGCACACATCACACACCAGGACAACAAGGTCACAACTCCTCGATTTACATCCCGTACCTACTCACTGCTAGGTGAACAGGGTCTACACGTAAAAGGTGTGTGTGTGTGTGTGTGTGTGTGTGTGTGTGTGTGTGTGTGTGTGTGTGTGTGTGTGTGTGTGTGTGTTTCACTGTTTGATCTGCTGCAGTCTCTGACGAGACAGCAAGACGTTACCCTACGGAACGAGCTCAGAGCTCATTATTTCCGATCTTCGGATAGGCCTGAGACCGGACACACACCACACACCAGGACAACAAGGTCACAACTCCTCGATTTACATCCCGTACCTACTCACTGTTAGGTGAACAGGGACTACATGTGAAAGGAGACACACCCAAATATCTCCACCCGGCTGGGGAATCGAACCCCGGTCCTCTGGCTTGTGAAGCCAGCGCTCTAACCACTGAGCTACCGGGCGTGTGTGTATGTGTGTGTGTGCATGCATGTGCATGTGTGTGTGCATATGCGTGTGCATGTGTGTGTGTGTATGTTTGATTTAGATATTAAAGAAATCCATATACAACTATCTCTTTCCACCGAGATACAAATAAGCTAAGAATATGAATGAAGTGTGTTTGAATGCAAGATGTTTGGTACTTCAATGCTGTATAATCAGGGGTTCTCAACCTTTTCTTCATTAAGAACCCCCTGAGTTTATTGTAAGACCATCTTCCTGAATCCCAGTAATCTGACATCAAACAGAATATCAATTTAGTAACTGACATTGACTCAAAATGCAATGGTACTGCAAAGAGTATTATTACATCAACCATCTAAGTACCCCCGGAAATCTTACATAACGAAAATTTAGTGACTGGCGCTAACTCAATATGCAATGGTAGTGCAAATTTTAGATCAGTCATCTAAGTACCCCTAGCAATCTTGTGAACCCCTGTGGGTTTGCAAACTCCAGGCTGAACTCCTGCTGTAGATAAATATATATGCACACTAATTCATCCTATCAAGACAGTCTGCAAAGATAACAACACTAGCAGGCAACACATCATTACCAAGGCTGTAGAGTGCACCCATCTTGTCTGGCTTTCCACAGAGATTAGTCAAGATGAAGGGCCTTGTTGCCTCGGCACAGGTGAGGACGTGGCTAAAGAGTGTCTCTGGTTCTGGACTGGTGTCTGGACTGCCATTCAGCAAATCAAAAATACTTGTCAGTTGTTGGCTGAGGACGTTGGCGATCTGAAGAAATTGGACAGCCATTCGTGAGCTACATAAACAATTAAAATTGATTAAACACACTAAGCAAGTAATAATTCAAGACTCATTCTTGCACTATCCATGTTGCTCTCTCTATTCACTTAATAAAGTTGTGACTGTTCCAGGTTCAAGCAATGAAATAGAGGTCACTAGGAAGAAAAAATAAAGGTATATAAATCTGAATAAAAAGAGTGCATATGTAAAACATCATTCCAAGTAAACAGCATAGAACTATGCTCACATTAAGATTACTAGACTCTCTCCCTCTTTCTACATTGAACTATAGATGCACGTTATCTTAGCATGGCAATGACAAAGCACCTCACCTTTTTGACAATTTCATCAGACACTGGTACCCTGCATCTCTTCATCAGGAGCTCCACAATATATAAAGTCAGCTTCAGATTGGAATAAGGCTGGAGAAACAAGTAAGGTACATTTACATAAACAACAGATGGCCACAACACAGTATTTTTGGAACTAAAATATTAAATTATTAATATTTATTGTGTAAGACACCAGTGTAAATATTCCAATACTACTCTTTAAAGATAAACAGAAGTCTGGTGAGTATGTAATATACAGTTTGCTATCCTGCTATCAACTTGACTCTGTAGAGGACTGAAGTCAGCACAACTCACTGGCAGCATGGTGAGTGTGGTGAGCAGACCCAGCACCAGAACAGTGTTAGGGCCAGACAGGGCAGCCACAATGCCACATGATCCCAGCAGCTTCCTCAGCATCTCATCGCCACACTTGCCCAGCTGCAGTGCCAAGGCAATTTCGGGCAGCTTGAGGCCCGCCTTGAGGCCCATCAACATCTTAGAGTCACAGTGGGCCTCCAGCACCTTCACCAGCTGCTTGTTGTTCCTTCCAAAGTCTGAGTACTTGCCTGTTTTCAGTGCCACCTTTGCATACTCCATCACCACACCAACCATGGCAAGGACTGAGTTGTCATCACATTCTGACTGCTGACTCACCCTCTGTGTCAGGTACTTGAAAAAAGCCTGGAAATACACTTCAGAGTTCTCTGCACACTTTTCAGTCTTTTCATACACAATGTGGGCCATGACAGCATGATCACATGCTTGAATCAGGGAGCCGCCAGCAGCCAGTGAGCACCGCAGTGCAAATCTCTGCAGGGTGAGGGCGACTAGAGGTGCTGTCATGTTCAGGCTGGCATTCCACAGTGTTGAGTGCATCCTCTTCACCATACTCTGAACCTCCTCCTTGCTGGTGTCACACAGCTCAAGGTAAGGCTCGATACCAACCACCAGTCTGGCTGAGTGCTGGTGCAAATCCTGGAAGTACATTCATACATACAGTCACTGCTAGCTGACCCAAAGAAATGCTCTGGATATGCCACTCAACTTTCTCCCTAACAAACTAACCCTCATTTATGTTAAGTGTATATTCTAGTTAATTTTTTCAGAACTGCCCCTGCAAAGAAGAGAAAATATTATTAAAACAGCTATACTGTATACTATTCAAATGGCCATGTGTTTAGTTAAGATGTAAAATAGCAAAAGCTTCAAAACTTATCAGAGAATTTGCTTTGAATTATCATCAAAATCAAGACATGCCAGTCTGTCTCACCTTCCTCCGTACAGCCAAGAAAATGATGTAGAACATGGACTTGAAGTGGAAGAATGGGTCAGCAATGATGTGTTCCCGGTGGTGCTCACAACAGATGCTGATGATCTCCAGCATGGCAGAGAACTGCTGCTCCTCAAGCTCTGGAGTCTCATACACAAACCTGGAGCAGGCGCGGATGATGAGCTGGCCCTCATCACCGCTTGACGAGGCTCTCACAAGCTTCTGAAATGGCAACCAATTGTGTTACTGGCTCCTCTCATTCAAGCATGTGTCTGGGTATAGCTACAGCTGGTCATGGCTTCACAAGCTTTTCCAGTACACCATTACTATACACACACATATCTAAATGGATGCAAAAAATTTATGTGCAATGATTTCCCTTACTTAGAGGAAAAGAGAAGAAATCACTTTCTCTAATGTCTTCCTGGAGGGCCATTTCTATAAACAAACATTTAAACAGATGCAAAAAATATATAAGCAATGTTTTCCATCACTCAAGAGGAAGAGAAAGGAACCACTTACTCTGACATCTCCCTGGAGGCCGACCACTTGGCCATCCAGGATCTTTCCCTTCACCGCAGCCAGACCAGTCATCCTGATCTGAAACAAGCATAGGATTAAATAAGTGTGACTGTATCCATGTTTCAGCCTAATGATGGAACATGTAGATTCCAAAACATTGCATCTTGTATATTCCAACGCCAGGTATGATCTTAACTCTTTTGGCCAACTCTCTCAGGCCTACTTGAGGAATGGTATTTAAATGGGCCTTTCCAATATAATTTTTGTTGCCCTTCACCAAATTTCCCCTCTTACATAAAAAAAGAAAAAAATATGTGATCTCCAAAGTCTGTAGTTAATATATGGCACTGAAAAGACATGGAAAGACACTCTGTTCTTTGTGCATGAAGAAACAGAGGGCCAGCTTACCTCAGCTTAGTCCAGCTTTCAAACCATGGTCATCTCAGCTATTACTTAATGACAACTCCTCATTTTCACTATTTCTATTTATCAACTTAGTCATTTTATGTTAGAGTGAAAAATTTGCAGTACAACATTGACAACATAATTCTGCTATCAAGACATCTAACAAGATAAAGCACATAAGGACTGAGTACCTGTGGGATGCAACTTACTGTAACAATCCTGCAATGTATATTTAGATTTATCTTCTGTAAGGTCCTTTTCTATTCACACTTCTTATCTTTGCCTTATCAGGTGTGCATATCATATACACATTAACACAACACTACCACTTTTCTCCTCTTTCCCTAATGCTATCTAGTAATTAGGTATTGTTACAGATTTATCTACACTCTTCTCACTCTGACAGAAAAAAAATATATACTGTATATGTTGCAATTGTATCATTAAAAATTATTTAGAACACTGTGAGAGACAGTTAGGTGAAATAGAAAAGCTGTAATAAATATTGATATAAATGACAAGTATAACAATACTTATTTGAAAAAGTTTCTTCAGTGTGCAAGGTATCCCACTGTGGAATTCACTCCCTCAATCTGTGGCCTGTGGTGCCCATTTACAATATAAACTATGATTTACAATATAAAGCAGTACTGACACATCATCTAGGATAAGGGTTCTCAACCATTTTCTCATTAAGAACCACCTGAGTTATAAGACCATCTACCTGATCCCCCAATAATCTGACTTCAAACAGAATGTTATTTTTGTGACTGACAACAAGTCAATATTCAATGGTATTGCAAAGGATATCATTAGACCAGCCATCTAAGTAGCTACCTGTTGAAATTTTCTCGTAAACAAATTGGGGTTTACAAATCCCAGGTTGAGAACCACTGATCCAGGACAACTTTTATATAGGTATGACAATTCTACTGTAGTGCTTGATGTTGCAAATGATGCACCATCCAGCTATAACTTATGAGTTATATCTCCTATGCAAAATTCCTTCCTGACAAGGTGATACATCAGCAGGATGCTGCTTTCCTTTCCAAACAATGTATCCAGACTATAATACAATAATCTAGTACAATACTATATAGTGTAATAATAGGTTAGAACTGAAAAAGATACACAACAGTCACTATTCTCCCTTCTTTAACAAGATGACTGGTATGTCTTCAGATCTGTGTTGCCCTTATATAGCTCTAGAAGCTCCTCCAACAACCTGGTATAGTGTGCTACAAAGACAGCCAACAGATCCCTTTACCTTTCAAGTAGGTGTCGCTCTCCCTCTACATACTAACACAGATCATTATCTTCCCCTAACAGACGCCAGTGGGGGCCGGAGTTCCCAACGCCACCAACATCACCACCACCTGAGATACTGCTGAGGGAGACCAGGGTACAGATAGCCTCCCCTCCCTTCCCCCATTGTCTTTATCACCCAGCAGCTGCAGAACTGTGTGGATATCAAGCAATTATCTCCCTTATCTCTGTTTCCTAAGCCTACTAATAAAAAAACCCTCTTCCGTTACAATACACGTGTAATTATAACATGGTGTGCCAAGGTGTGTTAATGAATGCAGTATACTATTAGTGCAATCTCATTATGAACTCTTACCCTTATCTTCTGTGCTTAGTGTAATAATAGCAAAAAAATCTTCCCTTAGTTCAAGTACATGTAATTACAGCATGGTGTGTCTAGGTGTTAGTAATTACATGTATTCCATCAATATAACCTAAACATGAACTCTTATCTCCTGTGTTGACCCCTTCAGTACTGAGACACATTTTTACCTTAATTTTAGGGTACAATTAAACAGTTTCATTTGCATGAGGAAGGGTCTATGGAGGTCAGAAGATTAATGGCTAGAGTCTTTACTATTCTAATCCCAACATACATTTCTGAAGCTGTATAAAGTCACCAAATAATAACCAGAATGACTATGAAAATGCATCCTGGTATTAAATGAGGTTAAGTGTAATAATAACAAAACAAATCTTTCCTTAGTTCTGATATACATTCAGTTCTGACATGGAGTACTTAGGTGTGTTAGTGCCAATATATAACCTGTTTGAATGCAGATATGCCACTAATATAACCAAAATATGAATTCTTACTTTTTTTTCCTTCTATGGTGTAATTACAATAGCAAGAAATCTTTCCCCAGTTCGGATACATGTGTAATTACAAAATGAAATACTGTACCAAGGTGTTCTTTGTATCTATATATATATATGATAATACAGATATCCTTTCAATGTGACCAATTAACGGCTTTTCTTATCTCCTTAACCCATTACATAACAACAAACTAACAAACACTCACTATACAAACACATATGCAAGGGCGATAAATGGCCTCGAGATTACTCCATACTCACACAAAATCTAGTGTAAAGAAATCACATTATTATAAAATATCGACAAAATATCTCTACCCTTCCCAACATTGGTTTCTTCCCTATCACACGTTATTTCAGGCTTATACCACACCATTTCTGCCTTCCAGAGACCTTATGTGATGCTAGAATATTGCTGTAACAGGAAGATCAAAACAAACTACAAAATATCGACGAAATATCTCTGCCCGGCACTGTCACTAAGAAACCGTCCAGGACTGCAAACTACAAAATATGGACGAATTATCTCCAACTTTCCCCAGCCTTTTTTTTTTTTTTTTCTATCACATCTTATTTCCGGCTTATACCACACCACTTCTGCCTCCCAGTGACTTGTGATGCTAGACTCTTGCTATAACAGGAGGCTCGCAACAAACCACAAAATATGGACGAAATATTTCTAACCTTCCTTAGCCTTTGTTTCTTTCCTCTTATCACACGTTATTTCAGGCTTAAACCACACCACTTCTGCCTCCCAGTGACCTTGTGTGATGCTAGACTCTTACTATAACAGGAGCATCACAACAAATCACAAAATATGAACGAAATCAGCTTATCTCCGGCCTCCTTCCCAGCCTCAGTTTTTTCCCTCCTATCAAACGTTATTTCTTACTTAAATCGAACAATTTCTGCCTCCTAGCGACTCTGTGTGGTGCCAGGATAGAGTTATAACGAAGGGGTCACAGCAGTACCTATTGGGCCGCGGGAAGGTGAAGTTCAAAGCTCCACCGCCAACAGCTGACTTCAAAAATGGAACCAAAACATAAGCAAACCTTCGCGCCGCTACCACCACCATCACCACCACCACCACTTATCTTATTAAAGATTCTTATAACGCCTTCTTTTCTCATAAAAATATTTGTTTTAAGGTTTAAAATTATTTCTAATGTTTTTGGCTTCTTTTAGTTGCTATATATCTGTCTATTTGATATTTTAAAGCATTGGAAGGTCAGTTATATAAAAAAAATCATAGATGTAAAGGTAGATTTGTTGTTTCATTTATAATTTGTATACTATTTTAATTCTACTAACTCTGTGCTAATTTTTTTTAAATGCTGCTGATGATAACTCCTTGTAAACAGTTACCCTGAATATTTCGGAAAGTTGAAGCAGCAGCCGCCATCTTGCCACTCAACTCACCCGCCACTTTTGAATAAATTGATATTGCTACTTACACACCGTAGCTCGCACCACTTGGAATTCATTATACACTCTGAGAAGTGTCCATGAACTTCTCAAGGTGGCTTTAATTTTCACTTTTGTTCTCTGATAAGGACCATTTCCAAAAGCAAGTCCGGAGATAAGTCAAGTTTTCGTTGAGTTCTCATGGGTACTTTTTCCTTGAACGACAGAATCCTTTGCTAGAATCACGAAAAACACTCTTGGAAATCCCAGTAATCTACACCTGAACTTGTAAGAAAGAAGAAGTCGAGACAGGACGTTTGAGAATGCGATATATGCTATAACTTCAAAATTTTTTCACTGATTTCCTTTGTATTTTCCTAGTGTTCATCACGAAACCTGTATAGAAGTACTGTTTCTTTATGTATACCAAACACATGTATATACCAATGACAATTTATTCATCTACATTAGATAAAAATCTATCTACATCATAACAACGTTTATAAAACATTATCTAGGCACCACGTAATGCAAACTACAGTGTAACAAAGTCTTAATCTATACGTATTTTATACCTACTTTTACACTTATTATTAGGCTATATCTTAGTGCAGTTTGGTGGGTTAGGTGAGGCAGTTTACATTAATTCTTAGACTTATGTGAGCCTATAAACAGAGCGATAGTTGGCTATCACGATGCTTTGTTCAATAGATGTTGTAGAAATTCTTGTTGAATTAAGGTAGAAGCTGCATAGAATCCTATTACACTCTAACGGACGGTACATAAAGGCGGGCTCAATTTGTGACTGAAATTGCAAGTCGATAGAGATTCCGACTGAATATCAGTCCCTAGCGATTGGAATAAAAAACCGGTCGCAAAACAAGACCAACATGTTGGTCTTGTTCAGTCGATTTGCTACTTTGTTTACGTTATGACGTCATGGAGAAAGGCTGACAAATGTGGTGTCGATGTTGAGAAGATTTTGGAGTTGGTGAGGGAAAAAGAGCACATCTGGGACCCTACAAGTTAATTCTACAGAAAAAAAAAAAAACTTACGCTAATCGGCGTTTGATGAGATAGCTGCCACTCTCCGATGACTGCTTCCCTCTATGCAGGGTGTTGTTGGAGGTGAGGACTGAAGACTTGTGATGATTTAATTTGATCGCAATCGTAATCGTCACCGGAGGAAGACATCTTGTTGGGTAGCTGTTTGTTTACATTCACTTCCCGCCAACCAGGTGATACTTCCCAGTCACTATGTGTGAACGTGTTCTGACTAGAAGGGCTGAGTCGATACTTCTAGCGACTTGCAATTTCAGTCGCATATTGACACGTGGATCCGCTTTAATCTTACCAAACTCTATCTTACGGTACAGAACGCTATCAAACTCTATCTTACGGTGCATAATCCTTTTTAACTCCTGTCAAATTTAAACGGTACAAAATCCCATAAACTTTAAACAACTTACGGTACAAAACTCTATTTCAAACTCCATTAAAAGGTATATAATCGCATCAAACTCTAAGTGACGTGCGGAATCCTTATTAATCTATTACTAGAGTCATAACAACACTCTTGAAAAGTCTTATCAATTCTTCACACCCTGTTAATATATAATTGTGTAGTGAAGATAAGACACTTCAGCACCTAGGAAAAAATAAAGTGTTTATAATCACGAAAAACACTAGGAAAACTTCAATAACTTCCACTAGAGCAAGTTAAACAATTATTAAAAACACACAAAAATGAATAAATAAAAAAAACACCAATAACTTTCACTAGAACAAGTTAAACAATCATCAAAAACACACACACAAAAGAAAAAAAAAACTTAAAAACACCAATGACTTTCACTAGAACAAGTTAAACAATTATCAAAAACACACACATTAAAAAAAATCTTTAAAAACTCCAATAACTTCCACTAGAATAAGTTAAACAATAATCAAAAACACACACACAAAAAAAAAAAAACAATAACTTCCACTAGAATAAGTTAAACAATCATTAAAAGCGCACATACAAAAAAGATCCTTAAAAACACCAATAACTTTTACTAGAACAAGTTAAACAATAATAAAAAAAAACACAAAAAAAAGAATCTTAAAAAACACCAATAACTTCCACTAGAACAAGTTAAACAATAATAAAAAACACACAAAAAAAAAAAAAATCTTAAAAAAACACCAATAACTTCCGACTCAGTTAAAACCACAACAACATCTTTGAAAACCTCCAATAACTTCCATCACAGACAGTTAAAACACCATTACAACCACAAAAACATCCTTAAAACCCTATAACTTCCATTAAACTCAATTAAGACACCATCACAACCATAAACAACTTCCACGAAACCCGATTAGACCACCATCACTGCCACAAAAACATAATCAAATCCCAATAACGTCCACTAAACCCAACTAACCCCTTCAGTACCAGGACGCGTTTTACTATTAATTTAGGTTACTATTTAGCGATTTTAGAAACTTATATAGAGATTAGAATAGCAAAGACTGTGGCCGTTAATCTTTTGACCTTTGCAGATTATTCCTAAAGTAAATTAAATGATCTTATTATATACTTTAAACCATGGTAAAGATGCGTCTCAGTACCATAAGGGTTGAATACCATTATAATCCCAAAAACATCCTTAATAACCCAATAACTTGCTCTAAACCTAATTAAAACACCATTATAAACCTCAAAAACATCCTTAAAAACCCAATAACTTTCTCTAAACCTAATCAGAACGTCATTATAACCACAAAAACATCATATATCCTAAAATAACGTCTACCAAACCCAACTAAAATACACCATAACAACATCTTTGAAAAAAAAAAAAAAAACAATAACTTCCACTACAGTCAGTTCAGAGCAGCTGGGATACGATAAGATGAACGTTTAGCGACGCAAGACAAGTATATACGAATAACCTGCTGCATGTTGACCATCTGCTTATACAAGGGAGTGCTGAGGAGGTGGCATGCATACTGTGTTTAGATAATTACCTTAGTTCACCTCCTATCTTATTCACCCCAGACAGGCAAGGCATTTGTACTAGGAAAAAACGAAAGAAAAAGATATTGGTAGAAATTATATTCTAGAATGTAGGTCAATAGAGAAAATAAAATAAAAAAAAAAGTTTTATCTATTCAAAAAAGGGAAATGAAAGGAGAGAGAGAGAGAGAGAGAGAGAGAGAGAGAGAGAGAGAGAGAGAGAGAGAGAGAGAGTGTGTGTGTGTGTGTGTGTGTTGTTCTGCGTCTAAGTGTATAAGATAATAAATAAGTAGATAAATAAAACAACGCATGTGTGTGTGTGTGTGTGTGTGTGTGTGTAATTCACCTCGGTCGCCTACTGGTCACCCAGCCAGTCTTCCCCATTACGGAGCGAGCTCAGAGCTCATAGACCGATCTTCGAGTAGGACTGAGACCACATCAACACACTCCACACACCGGGAAAGCGAGGCCGCAACCCCTCGAGTTACATCCTGTACCTATTTACTGCTAGGTGAACACACCCCACACATTAAGAGGCTTGTCCATTTGCCTCGCTGCTTACCGGGACTCGAACCCGGCCCTCTCGATTGTGAGTCGAGCGTGCTAACCACTACACTACGCGGTGTGCCTGTGTGTGTGTGTGTGTGTGTGTGTGTGTGTGTCCATTACTGGAGTGAGAACAAGACAGAATAACAAGAAGAGTGGCATGATACAGCAAACCGACGAGAGAGAGAGAGAGAGAGAGAGAGAGAGAGAGAGAGAGAGAGAGAGAGAGAGAGAGAGCTAAGGTGAAGTGACGGAGGCAGTGTAGGTAGATTCAGTCAAGTCTTCGGAACAAAACTCAAAATCTGTACTAGTAGCGTCCGTAGTAGCGGCAGTAGTGGAGGGGTGGTTGGCACTGGTGGAGGCTGTGTGGCGGCTGGTGGAGGGGCTGTCGGGGTACGGTGGAGTGGTGGAGTCGTCACATCTCACAACGAAGTGGATGGAAGGCCCCACTGTGACGTTGTTGCAGTTGCTGAGGTTGACTTGTTGGTCCACCCCCGGCACGTCAGACACGGTGATGTGGCGCAGTGCCTCAGTCATCTGTTACAGGATTTACTACTTCTACAGTCATCGCTGCGGGTTATGGAGTGTCACGACTACTACTACTACTACTACTACTACTACTACTAATAATAATAATAATAATAATAATAATAATAACAATACTGCTGCTGCTACTACTACTACTACTACTACTACTACTACTACTACTACTACTACTACTACTGCTGCTGCTGCTACTACTACTACTACTACTACTACTACTACTACTACTACTACTAATAATAATAATAATAATAATAATAATAATAATAATAATAATAATAATAATAATAATAATAATAATAATAATAATAATAATAATAATAATAATAATAATAATAATAATAATAATAATAATAATAATAATAATAATAAAGTAGTAGTAGTAGTAGTAGTAGTAGTAGTAGTAGTAGTAGTAGTAGTAGTAATAATAATAATAATAATAATAATAATAATAATAATAATAATAACAAAAATGATAATAATAATAATACTATTACTGCTGCTACTTCTTCTACTATCATTATTATTACTACTACTACTACTATTACTATTATTACTACTACTACTACTACAACTGTTACTACTATTACTACTACTACGACTACTACTACTACTACTACTACTACTACTACTACTACTACTACTACTACTACTACTACTACTACTGATAATGAAGATAATATTAACATAAACACTAACTAATATTTTTCCCCCACATTAACTTCACTCTTTCCTTGCCTTCTCACATCACCTTCACTTACAGTTACTATTTCTCTCCAACACACGACTTTGCTTCCCAGACAAACCCTTTACTATAAAACATAGTATTTGAAACGCCGTGTTATCTCACCACGACTCATTTCAAAGGCCACAGAGATGGTTAGCCACGTTGGCAAGAGTGTTTCTCCTATTGATAATGAAGAAATGTTGTTGATCTGTCACTAGAATCATGAACATACCAGTAAACCAAACTTTAATTAGAGACTTTGGAATGTAATAGGGTGTGGACGGAAGTGTTTCTTCATATCACCAATCATTTGAAACACCTCTCCGCAACATCCCAAGTACTTTGAAATGGCTGTAGTTGAAGTTACAAGGGATTTGAAGAGTGTTTTTATTATTCTATTAACAGATTAACACTATTTCTACATTACAAACAGGAGAAACACCATTGAGAGCCCAGCTAATCATCTCTGTGGCCTTTGAAAACAGTCATGGTGAAAAAGCAAAGCGTTTTTTAATGTTATTTACCTGGTCAAGCTGTGCAGTTGGGTCGTAATCATCGCCAAATCTATGCCTCAGCTCTGTCACCGTCTCCCTGATCTCCTCCAGGCGTCTGGCTCTCTGGCGTCTTAGTTCGTTGTTGAATATTTCCTCACTCCTTCGCCTCCTCGCTCGCACCTCCATCTGTGTTTCTACGGAGATGAAGCTGCTTACCTGTGAGGGCGGGGCAGGTGTCATAAGGCGCTGGTGTCAAGGAGGAGATATTATGCTGTTCCCCATCCGTAGTAGAGTAAGAATGTGGTTTTGAATATGAAGAGTGATGAGAGAGACAATGTGGAGGGTGAAGGAGGTGAAGGAGGTAGAGGAGGTCGAGGTGGAGGAGAAGGAGGATATGACAATGGTGATAAAAAGAAAGAAGAGGATGAAGGAGAAGAAGAAGAAGAAGAAGAAGAAGAAGAAGAAGAAGAAGAAGAAGAAGAAGAAGAAGAAGAAGAAGAAGAAGAAGAAAAAAAAAAGAAGAAGAAGAAGAAATAAAGAAAGAAGAAAAAGGATTAACATCAGCAGCAGCAACAATAACAACAACAGCAAAGAAACAAAAAAAAAAAGAAAGAGGAAATAAAGGATCAACAAAACACACACACACACACACACACACACACACACACACACACACACACACACACACACACACACACACACACACACACACACACACACAGGGTTTACCATCTCAGCAGTAGCGGGGTCATCTAGCAATGGTAAGGGTCTAATGTTCCTCAAGCCAAAGGGAATCCTAGAGTTTCCTTGCACCACTAGGGGCACCATCCTGTCGCGCCACCTCTCCTGCAGCAGCTCCTCCATCAGCACCTCCTGCGGGTCACGTGGGTCAAGAAGTGTTACGTGTTATGGAGAACTAAGGAGTGTGTTTCCTGTTACCGTCAATAAAAAAGAGTTCTGAAACGCAGTAATGAAATGGCTCTAGTTCAAGATTTTTGTGTCGTTTTGATAAGATTTCTTAATTTTCAGCCATAGAAACACTCATGAGAAAAACCATAAGAAAAACACGCTCAGAAACCCTTGATACTTTAACTAGAGCCTTTTCAATACAGTGTTTCAGCAGAACCTTTTAATTTCCCATAACACGTAACACGACAATTTCAAAAGCCACAGAGGTGGTTAACAGGCTTCTCATGAGTGTTTGTATGGCTGATAATGAAGAATATAGTATGGTCTGTGTATTCTGCATGTGTATACCATTTTCTGAAACTCTACACCGCGTCTCACCTCCATTACATTAAAAAGCTGTAGTTAAAGTACCACGGGTTTCTAAATGTGTTTTTTTATGATTTCCGTGACGCTTCAATACTGGGACACATTATTACCTTGAGATTTGTGTGCGATTAGACCATTTTATTGACATCAGGAAGTGTCTATGGAGGTCAGAAGATTAATGGCCACATTCTTCACTATTTTAATCCACCACATGAGTTTAAGAAGCTGTATAAAATCACCAAATAATAGCCAGAATGAATATGGAAACGCGTCATGGTACTGAAGGGATTAAAAAGTGTGTTTCGACAAAGGGTTTAGAAATATTTTATTGAAAAGGCTCTGGTTAAAGTATCAAGGGTTTCTTTTTCTTATTATACCATGTGGGGTTTTCACGGGAATGTATGGGCTAAAGGGGGTACTTTTTGGGGTACTTCCTATCTCAAAGCCCATGTTCTATAGGAAACCGTTGCCCCGAGTGAAGAACCCCAACCTACACTCGGACCGTGGACAGGATTCTAACCCTTGCACCTAAGATCCCAAAGCACTCATGGTTCCACTGTTCTTATGTGTGTGTGTGTGTGTGTGTGTGTGTGTGTGTGTGTGTGTGTGTGTGTGTGTGTGTGTGTGTGTGTGTTTCGTGACATTTCAATAAGATCAGCACGACCATATTCTGAAATTCTACACTCTACACCGCTTCTCACCTGTACTACATTCAAAAGGCTGTAGTTAAAGTATCACGGGTTTCTAAAGATGCTTTTCATTATTTTCGTAACATTTCAACCCCTTCAGTATCATGGCGTGTTTTCATATCTATTCTGCTTGCTATTTGGTGATTTGATACAGTTTCAGAAACTTATGTGGGGGATTAAAATAGCAAACACTCCAGCCATTAATCTTCTGACCTCCATAGACCCATCCTAATGTCAATAAAATTATTTAATCGTATACAAAACTCAAGGTAGAATCATGTCCCAGTGTTGAAGGGGTTAATAAGAATCCTTCACTATCAGCCATAGAAACACTCATGAGAAGCAGGTTTATCATCACTGTGGCTGCTCTAAATAGTCGAGTTATGTGTTATAGGAAACTAGAGAGTGTTATTGCCGCCACCAAAACCGCCATAATTTGAGAGGATGTCGAAATACCACATTCAAAACATACATAAAAAGTCAATAATCACCTGTTTTCATATCTAATCTCTCTCTCTCTCTCTCTCTCTCTCTCTCTCTCTCTCTCTCTCTCTCTCTCTCTCACCTGGTAGACTAGCCTGGGCATGTCGACGCGGCTCAATTGTCTGGTGGCGAGCACGAAGACCTTAGTGCTGCCCTCTACCATCGCCTCAGCCGCGTCCAGGGTGCGCTCCCCGAAGTTAATTTCTCCGAGAGTGATTCCTGAAGGCAGAGCACAAGAGAGAGTAGAGTCGATGGGTGTTTTGAATGATTTGCTCTGTTGTTTTATGTTTTTACTTAGTTTGAACTGTGTCTCTGTGTTGTGTATGGTAATATTCTCCATTTGAATGAATTTAGTGTATGGTTTTAAGTTGAAATAGGCTGATTTGATGTGTTTAGAGAAGCTACAAAGGTTATAAGAGTAGTATTACCTAAGGTCCGTTTTCAGAAACACTTTGCTCTTTCACCACTATTTTCCAAGGCCACAGAGATGATCACCGGGGGTTTTCAAGAGTGTTCCTACAGTTATAATGCAAGAATCTTATCAATCTGCCTCTAGAACCGTAAAAACACCTTAGAAAACTGGTGGAAATTTAAATAAAGCCTTTTGAAATAGTAGTGGTGAAGCGCAGAAATGTTTGAGAATACGAGCCTGAGGACTTTATCTCTCTCTCTCTCTCTCTCTCTCTCTCTCTCTCTCTCTCTCTCTCTCTCTCTCACCGAAGAGACCCAGAGAGGTGGTGAGAAGTCGCTTGAAGTTCTTGGCTGTGGCTACGTCCCTGGGGTGGCACGAGTGCAGGACACAGAAATCCCACGCTCTTGGCTTGTAGTTCCTCCTGTTCTGCTCTTCTATCGACAACACCTGCAGCGCCGCCGTCAGGAGAGGTTAGGTTAGGTTGGATTAAGTTAAGAGCACTATTTTTCATTGACATTAAATAAAGAAATGCGATTATGGTAATAATAATAATAACAAAAATAATGAAGAAGAGAACAAGAACAAACAAACGCAAGAAATGAAAATAGAATAGAAACACCAGCAAAACACAGGGTAAAAAGCGAAAAGCAACGAAAAACAACGTAAAACTGCGAACAACAGCAGAAAACAACTACAAACAGCGTAAAACTCCGAAAACCTGAGTAAAACTGCAAAATTGTTCGTAAAATTATTAAAACAGCTTGAAACAGCGGAAAACAGCAAAAAACGGGAAAACAGAGAAAAAACGGGAAAACAGCGTAAAACAGCGAAAAAACTGCGTAAAACAAAAAAAACATTTAAAAACAATTCAAAGCAGCGAAAAAAAAGTGAAAGACCGAAAAACTGCGAAAAACAGCACCAAAACACAGCGGAAACCAGCAAAAAAAAAAAAAAAACAGCAGGAAACAATAAAACAGAACTAAATATTGCGTAAAACAGCGAAAAGCAGCGAAAAGCAGCTTAAAACAGCGAAAAACTGCGAAAAACAGCGTATAACAGCTTAGAACAGTAGGAAAAACTGTAGTACTGCGAAAAACACCGTAAAACAGCTTAAAACACCATAAAACAGCGAAAGACATCGTAAAAAGCTTAAAACAGCAAAGAAAAACCGCTTAAAATTCCGTAAAACTTAAAAAAGACCCAGCGTCAAACAGGAAAGGAGTCTCACCTGGCGGAACAGCTCCATAACAAAGGTCCTCCAGGCGTCTTGATTGAGTCCCTCAGGTAAAACAAGACCCAAGTGCTGGTTGACCTGGTCCCAAGTCATCACCTGATCCGCCATGTCTCTGCTGTGTCTGCTGCACCTTCAGGAACGGAACGAAGTGGAGAGAGAGAGAAGATAGGCAAATGAATGAATAAGGAAAAGCAAAAGAGAAAAATGGAGAGAGACCAATGAATGAATAGAGAAAAAAAAAAGAGAGAAAACGTACAGAGATAATTGAAAGAGATAGAATATTATGGCTCAAACAGAGAGAGAGAGAGAGAGAGAGAGAGAGAGAGAGAGAGAGAGAGAGAGAGAGAGAGAGAGGAGAGAAAAAAAAAAAAAAAAAAGGAAACAAGGAAAATAACAACATATGAAGAAATCAGAGAGAGAGAGAGAGAGAGAGAGAGAGAGAGAGAGAGAGAGAGCCGAAATACACACACAAAAAAAAGAAAAAATTAGAACAATAAAAAAAAAAAAAAAAAGAAAAGAGAGAAAAAGAAAAGGAGAGAGAGAAAAAAATAAAAGCAAACTCATAATAAAACTTTAATTAATACACAAAAGATTCCCGGGACAATATTTAGCCTACTGTATTATATCATTCAATTATTTACTAGTTTATTATTGTATCCTTTGTGTCCTTCGTTTTATTTAGCCTATTGTATATATCCTTTACTTATTTATTCGTTTATTCCTGTATCCTTTGTGCTCTTCGTTTATTATCTCCTGTCACGTCTTTCTCCTGTCGTAAAAGGTGACGACTATAGGGAAAGTCTACGCTCGCCAAGCCTTCCCTGATGTACGATAATTACCCGTGTGATACGTGA